>NC_003075.7:16744661-17051394 GCF_000001735.4 Arabidopsis thaliana
TTTGTCCTTAAACCGAATAAACCGGTGAATTCTTGGTTTCCACGCGATTGTTTTCCATTTTCATGAGATTATGCCTTCTAAAGGCAGAATCCGCACGAAGATTTTACGCAAGCAATATACATATAATCAAAATCAGAATTTTAAAATTTAGGTTAGTGTTTACATATGTGTGTACGTACGTAAACGTAAAGGTTTTGTCATGAGATTATGACTGGATTCTTCAAATAAATTGATCGAAAAGCAAAGACAGAAAGAAAAGTTGATGCGAAACGCTGTTGCTAAGGAGAAAAGTTGTAGTGACTTACCTACAAAATATCTTATAGAGTCATGCATCCAAGAGCTGGAAAAAGATGGGCTTGAAACACTCTCAAACTTGTCACTGAGCCTACAAAATTTTGGACAGATGTTTAAATAGATTAAGAGTTAATGTTGGAGAAAACACTGAAACACAGAGAGTCTTGTTGGTGGATCATGTTACAATCAGCAAGGAGACACAGTTGTGAACTAATTAGGGGTTAAAGAGTGCATGGTGAAATTCGGAACTATCACATCCTTGATGGTGTGTGTTCTTTGATGAATAATGAATTGATGACCAAATACAAGAAAAATAAAAATATAAAGTCATTCACAACTCCAATGTCTATATCAACTAATATTATGATCTAGCTAGTCACTCGTGCAAATACCATTGTCTTCACATGAGACATTGAATATATTAGTAAAAGCTTGATTGACTGCATTAACTAGCTCTCTCTTAAGAGCAGAACATGAAAAGTTTTGAAGGTAAATCTTCTCGACAGTTCCTTGTAACATAAGCAAGGACACACTTTCATACACAACACAAGGGATTGGATCTAGAGAATTTCCAGAGCACTACTGAGCGTACTTAAAGTCATTAAAAAATGTTTTAGATATAGACAACATCGAAGATCAAAGCTTGGAGATGTTAAACTAGACTGAAGCCATGAATTTAGTTTCAGTCAAACCAGAGTCTGGCTCAAAAACAGAGTCTCTGTCCTCAATAATGCATGTCACAAAGAAACAGAGCAAAACATAGTTAAAAGGTTTAACTAATCTTCATAGTTCTGGAAAAAAGGTTCACTGAATGTTCGGTAGGTGATATTGATAATGATGAGATTTGGTGCATCATGCTTGGAAAATGTTGTTAAAGTGGAGCTAACATTTCTTTGACCTAGTCAAAGTTAGGCATTGACCAGAAAAAAAGAACTGTATGCTGTTCAGATTTTAGAAAAGTAAACTACGTGTCGTCTTTGATACAATCCTACCAAAGGTGCAAGTACATGTAATGTGTAGCAAAACAAACTAATAATGGAATGTTGTGTCAGGAGAAGAACCCTACTTGTTGACACATATACACCAAGGGTATGGGGCATTATGTGGGATCCATCAAATTTAGCCATTTGTGTGGATCAACCCGAACTCGACACGTTGAACCAAAGGACGAAACATTGAATGGAGAAAAGTGGAGAAAAACGGTTCGATGATGATGAATGAGCCATCTTCCTAGAAAAAGAAAAGAAAAAGATATACCTAACACACAAAGGTCTTATGACATCATCACACCAACTTTGAAAATGAAATTAGGAACGAGAGAATTGGATGTTCGTTTCCAAAGATGATTAATAAATGATAACTTCTTTCCCCTGTTTGATTATTAGAACTTAAGAGTTATTTTTGGTTTTTGTCAAGTTTCCCTACCTCTGAATGCTTTTAAGTTTCTTCTTGTAGTTTCTTTTGAATTTTAATTGATCCTAAAGTGTTCTTTTCTTTTTATTTAACCATAAAAGCAACCACTCTTTCAACTATTAAAAGGAAAAGGAAAAAAGCTTACTTGATAACAATTGGATATATGGAACAGTAGTGTCTTTATTGCTTTGTTTTGTCTATATAATTTGTTGTCTCATTGTCTAAGCTGCATCACAAAGTGAAACAAGAATGAGTTAGCTTGAACCACACGTTCATCTTCCGAGAAAGAAACCTACTTTCTCTCAAATCCACAAAAGAGAGAAAAAAAAGAAAGTAAACTGATTTGGCTAAGAAAATGGAAATAGTGAAGTCGAGGTTCAAGAGGGTTTGTGTGTTCTGTGGTAGCAGCAGCGGAAAGAGAGAGTGCTACAGTGATGCCGCCACTGATCTAGCTCAAGAGCTGGTTCGGTTATGCTTAAATCTTAATGAGAGTCTTGAAAACCTGAAATGGGTCTTGATTTTTATCTCTGTTTTCTCTGTTTTGTGAAACAGGTGACGAGGAGATTGAATCTTGTGTATGGAGGAGGAAGCATTGGTCTCATGGGTTTGGTCTCACAAGCTGTTCATGAAGCTGGAGGACATGTACTAGGGTATGCTCAAATCTATGACCTCTTCACTTTAGTTTTTTCCCCTATACTGCTTTATCATTGACATAGTTGTGTGATTTACTTCCATTTTGCTCTGCTTTTATGGGCTAGGATCATACCAAGGACTCTTATGGACAAAGAGGTAGGCGTAAATTACGTTTTAGGTGAAATGATTACTTTGTTTTCAAAAAGAGTTGTCCCTGAAAAGTGATTCTATAACAGATAACCGGAGAAACATATGGTGAGGTAATAGCTGTGGCGGATATGCATGAAAGAAAAGCCGAAATGGCACGCCACTCGGATTGTTTCATTGCTTTACCAGGTACAACATAATAACTAACTAACTTAGATACTTTGTAAAGCTTGAAAAATGTTTGTCATTCGTTAGGTACAAATTTGAAACTAGGTACAGTTTGATCTTTCTTCCAAAACAAGACTCATTTTGTAATTGACTTTAAAATTGATCTGTTCTTGCAAATGGTTATCAGGTGGGTATGGAACACTGGAGGAGTTATTGGAAGTAATAGCATGGGCACAACTTGGAATTCACGACAAGCCTGTAAGTGAAATAAACCGGTTCACTTTCCACTGTTGGAATTGCTCTCTGAATCACACACTATAGCCAAAATATAATAAAGTCTTGATCATTGTTTGTTTCCACTTTGGGGGAAAAAAACCTGCAGGTGGGTTTGTTAAATGTGGATGGTTATTACAATTACCTCCTCACTTTCATTGATAAAGCCGTTGATGATGGCTTTATCAAACCATCTCAGCGTCACATCTTTGTCTCAGCCCCCAATGCCAAAGAGCTTGTCCAAAAACTTGAGGTGGGTACCCACCAAAATATTGCTTTGCTTTTTGTCTTGAGATTCTGATGAAGATAAACAAAGACAAAAAGTTTGATTCGGCAATTGATCTTTTGTTTTTTGATATTCCTCAGGCATACAAGCCAGTGAATGATGGAGTCATAGCTAAATCTAGGTGGGAGGTTGAGAAGAAAGTGCAACAGCCGCAACAACAGCAACAAGTAGTGTTCTGTTCTAACACAAGCATGCAGACTGAGATTGCCCTTTAGACTTTTAGAGGGTCTTATGGTTAAGAATTGATCAATGTTTAGGGATATAATTATGAGAAATATTAAAGTTTGTTGTTTTCTGGGGTTTCTTTTGTCCCTCTTGAAGAAACCACCTGTATCAAACTTTCAACAAACTGATTCCACCAAAATGCACAACCTGAAAATATCAGCACTGAATCTTGGCCAATTCTTTGTAGAAAATGAACACACAATCTCTTGTGCTGTATACCAAAGAGTTCATTCCCTCAATTATGAAGATCAGAAAGAACAACACAAACCATCACAATGATATTTTGTGGTTGCAGCGGGATCCAACTTTCCCCAAATCTTACGGAGCAGGAATAGGCTGTTCCATTGGGTCGGAGAAACTCTCTGCTCTGATGAATTTGATATATAAATATATAATTGATACTATATTTTTTGGTACCGAAAGACTTTTTAATTGAACCCGATAAAATCAACTTCAAAAACTTTAATTAAACCGAACCTGAACCGGTTTTGACTATGAAACCGAGATATATAGTGGCTTTCGGGTCCCAGTTTCTTTGGGTCCTAGTATATGAGATCGGATTGGCTTCCTTGCGCTTACATCGAGTGACAAAACCAAGACATATTATTTCCTATTGCGTAAGAAGACATAGTTATTTTTTTTGGTATGAGGTAGATATTTCAAATATTAAAGCCAGTAATTCACTTTGGTTTACTCAAGTCACGTCTATGACCTGTCTGATTCACTTCTGTGCCTTTTTTTTAATCTCGCATACCGATCATTGTTCCATATTTATGTGCTTTTTGCTTGAAAGGGTCACGAACTCTTTTGGACAAATAGACTACTACTGTTTATCTTAAAGACTGTTGTTTCCATTGTACACTACCAAAGAGTTTCAACAACTTCTTTCTTGTTTTCTGAACTTTTTTTTTTGTTGTTCTTATATTTCGAAAGAAAGAAGAAATGAAAGAGCATAGTCATATGAAAGAATCTTGTATTAGTATATGTATGTTAACATTTATATCTCCTATTTGTACAAAAATTTGTGGGCACAATGACTTATTAGATGTTAAGGATTGAAACTCTGTATTTGATTAATGATTTAGAGAGTGACTCAATTCCATCTTCAAGATCTTGAATGCATGACTCTAAGTTCTGCACATCCTCCATCTGCAACGACTTTTCGGATTGGAACTCAGAATCGATCCTTGTGAATTCATTTGCTTCTGCTTCACATGTAACTTTGTTTTGGCTCATCATCTTTGAGACCAATGACCATTTCCCACAAGCCTTTGATCCGGACATGAAGCTAAACAGAGATTCAAACAGAGCCATTGTTACAGCTTCTGCTCTTCCAAATACAACCAAAGATGCATTGGTGGAATCTTTGCTTTGGCACACTTTCAAACTCTTGATTACTTTTTGGAGTGATTTCTTGAGGAACTTTCTTGAGACTAAGTATTTCTTGACCTCTCCGGATAGATCTCCAGGCTTTCTTCGTAGAATAGATTGGATCTCCATGAGACCTTCTTTCATCTGTGAAATCGCATCCTTGGCTATATTGCACAAATCTAAGATCCTGAGAGATCCATCAAGAAGTTTCTCAATCTGATCTTGAGATAAAGCTAGGTTGGTGACAGACAAGCGAATCATCTTTTCAAGAGAATCATGTAAATCTTGAAGGTTGCTAAGTCTCTGGCAGATAGAAGATGAAGAGGCTGAATCAGAAGATCTCAATCTGGTCAATTGCTCATCGACATGAGCGGCTTGAGGGTGTTGTCTCGAAGGGTAGCTGTTAGATCGAACATGGAAGGAGACTGCCATTTTTGTTGAGCTTTTCTTCTTTGTTTTGAGAAGGCTTAAAGAGCTAAAAGATGTATTGTTCTGCTTTCATAATCTCTTTGGTCATCTCATATATACACCTTTGAGTGGGGAGAGACAAGAGGAATCTCAAAGCTGGCTCAGATTTAAATCATAAAATCCTATGTTTGTGCAATGTCTCCCTCCAACCACTTATCTCAATGCATAAACAATAAGAAAAAAGATATGATTAAGATATGGATTCTCATATAAAATGCAAAATAATCTTATAAAGAATGCAACCGCACGAGCGACTCTGCACTTACACGTCTAGTTTTCATTAGAAAATGCAGAACCAGCTTGGCTTTTGTCTCCTTGGTAGCAAGATCCTTATTCCTCGATTTTGACATGTGAACTATCATACTCACTACAACTTGTGATTTTGTTTTTATTCTATCATATTTGTTGTTTCCCAACACACCAACATTTTTCAGACTTATTATTGTAACAACGTGTGTATTTCAGAGATGCCTTTATAAAAATACATATAAAGTTCAGTGGCCTAAGCTGTTAAACACACATAGTTAAATATTGCAAATTATGTTTATCCTTGACATTTAAACTTGTTTTTGTTCATAAGCTTTTGAACAGAGAAGAAAACAGAGCAATTGCAAGTGCTTCTGCTTCTCTGTAATTACACAACCAAGTGATTCATCATCCATGTTCTCTTTATTCTAGAAAACCTTAAACGACTTGATTACTTTTTGGATTTTTTTATATATATAGAAGCCTTTGTCTCTTGAATACAAGAAAAGGCCATTACAAGAAAAGACAACTACTTCTTCTGCATTCATCGCTTTTGCAGTCCATTCATATATACAATCAAAACTGGAAGACCTCATGAAATTTTTTCTTATTAATGACTATTAGCGATGTTTATGAATTTCCCCCCTCCATAAACATATGATGTGATTCACATTCAAAAACAAAATGCAAAATACGATTTGAATATAAAACAAGAAATGAATGTGCACGACGGATTCTGCACCTTATTGGCATAGTTTAAGGCAAATCCAGAAAGGCTTGTCTCCTTGGAGTTGATGGTAACAACACCATGATATTAGTATATTACAGTTCATGACACAACTACAAGAGCCTCATAAATACTTGAAACAAATCAAATTTTGCAGTGTAGGAGGCAGACAATATCTAATACATTGATGTATCCACGAGTGGTACTAATATCATATTCTTTATGGAGACAAGCCTTGCTGGTAGTGCATGTTACTACACCAATAAGATGCAGAATCGTAGATAATCCATGTGATCATATATATTGCTTTTGTACGTTGGATGATGCGTTATGGTGAGTAGTTGGAGGGAGACATTGCACAAACATCGGTTTCTATTATTCAGATTTGAACAACCATAAGATTCCTTCCTTAAACGATGTATATATGTCTAGACCGGAGAGCCATTGAAGACAGAACAAACATCTAAGCATTTTCTTCATCTCAAAAACAGAGAAAGAAAGCTCAAACAAAAAAAATGGCAGTCTCCTTCCATGTTCGATCTAGCAGCTACCCTTCAAGGCAACACCCTCAAGCCGCTCATGTCGATGAGCAATTAACCCGATTGAGATCTTCTGGGACAGCTTCTTCATCTTCTATCTGCCAGAGACTTAGCAACCTTCAAGACTTACATGATTCTCTTGAAAAGATGATTCGCTTATCTGTCACCAACCAGGCTTTATCTCAAGATCAGATTGAGAAGCTTCTTGATGGATCCATCAAAATCTTGGACCTATGCAGCATTTCTAAGGATGGTTTGTCGCAAATGAAAGAGAGTCTCAAGGAGATCCAATCGATTGTAAGAAGAAAGCGTGGAGATCTATCCGCTGAGGTCAAGAAATACTTAGCCTCAAGAAAGTTTCTCAAGAAATCATTCGAAAAAGTACTCAAGAGTTTAAAAACAAGCCAAAACAAAAACGACGCTTTGGCTGTGTTTGGAGAAGCAGAAACTGTAACAATTGCTTTGTTTGAAAGTCTATTTAGCTTCATGTCCGGATCAAAGGCTTGTGGAAAATGGTCACTGGTCTCAAAGATGATGAGCCAAAGCAAAGGTACATGTGAAGCTGAAGCAAATGAATTCACAAGAGTAGACATGGAGTTCCAATCCGAAAAGTCGTTACAAATGGAGGATGTGCAGAACTTAGAAATATGCATTCAAGATCTTGAAGATGGGATTGGGTCACTCTCTAAATCATTGATCAAATACAGAGTCTCTATTCTTAACATCTAATAAATCATTGTACCCACAAATTTTTTGTACATATAGAATACGTAAATGTTAACTAACACAAAACTAATACAACATTCTTTGAAACATTTAAGTTCTACCATTTCTTCTTTCTTTCTCAACATAAGAACTCAAAAATTCCAAGGAACAAGAATTTTACAACTTTTATGGTTGCAATTGTTACATATTTTATTATATTGATAATTGGAAAAAATTACTTTATGGTATGAAATTCTAGTATCGTATGCTTCAATGAGACAATGGGTTTGCTACTTTGCTTGCATGTGTCAACTAGTGGACTTGTTACTTTCGCACCAAGAAACGATTTGCTCTGTTTTAATTGTCATGACGATTTGGGCCTATAATTAATTCAGGCCCATAAATTAAACAACCCCAAAATGGTCAAAATCAATTCATCTTCTTCGTGATGATCGTAATCACCAACCAGTGACCTAACAATGGCCGTTCCTCCATTATTCTTCCTCCTCACACTCCTCTCTCTCCCTTCTCTTCTTATCTCCGCCGGTGCTTCCAATGCCTATCCTTCTATTCCCGGAACCGCTCCTATCGACGGAGGTTTCACCGATGAACTTAAACCCATTCGCCGTGAAGTCTACGGGAATGGCAAAATCTATGACATCAGTCACCGTTACACTCCGGAGATGCCGTCGTGGGACTCATCGGAAGGAATCGGACGGTTCCTATGGTTAGCTGCGAGTATGAAGAACGGATCTCTTGCTAATAACTCTGAAATGAAGATTCCCACGCACACTGGTACTCATGTTGATTCACCTGGTCACGTCTATGACAAGTATTACGATGCTGGCTTTGATGTTGACTCGCTTGATCTTCAAGTCCTCAATGGTATGATCTACAAATCCATTTTTTTTTTTTTCATTTTTGTATTATCTCTCAATTTGGTGAAGGATTTGGATTTTGCTTGTAGGTCTTGCGTTGTTGGTTGATGTTCCAAAGGATAAGAACATTACTGGTAAGTTGCGACTTTGATTGATTAGATTGATTGACTTCATAGTTTTGTGTGAGGTAGTGATTAGAAGACAGTGATGAGTGCTAATAAGAAGTTTGTGTTTAGGCGATGATCTTGTTCTTTGTATTGATTTGATTGTGTAGCTGAAGTGATGAAATCTCTTCACATTCCAAAAGGAGTTAGTCGTGTGCTTTTCAGAACATTGAACACTGACAGGTAGTATTGATTCTAGAACTTACCAGTAATAAGCTTTTGAGTTTCTGAAATGAGTGAAAACGTTTCAGGCGTCTTATGTTCAAGAAAGAATTTGATACAAGCTATGTCGGATTCATGAAGGATGGTGCGCAATGGTTGGTAGACAACACAGACATCAAACTTGTTGGTAATGAAGATTTCTGTTCTCCTTGTTTATATGAAGATTTGATTTTTTGACTTAGAATTGTTGGTTGTGTATTGGTGAAGTGATCTCTAAGCTGAGTTTTGGTGTATCAATGTCAAAATATAGGGATTGATTATCTATCAGTAGCTGCATATGATGATCTTATTCCATCCCACCTAGTATTCCTAAAAGACCGGGTAAGCAAGCATTATTGTCCTTAAGTCTTGCTAACTAGATGAATCCAAAACAGTGTAGATTTGATATTGATGGTTGAGAAAATCATAAAACCTTGACAGGAGACTATACTCGTGGAGGGGTTGAAGCTGGATGGTGTGAAGGCAGGACTCTACTCTGTCCATTGCTTACCTCTAAGACTGGTTGGAGCAGAAGGGTCTCCAATTCGTTGCATCCTCATCGATTGATTCTCTCCCATCACAAACCTGCCAAATCCGAAATTGTCCGTAATCAAAAGCTTGCTTAGCTTATGAACTGAATATCAGTTTGTGCTAGATTTATGCAACCAATATGGAGATTGAAGTAGGAAGAAATAAGAGAGATGCAGAGAAGACCAAGTTGATGATAATGAAGCACCGAAGAAAAAAGATTTTTCATTTCTATGTATATGTCAATAAATAAATTAAAAATTCTCTTAATCTGTCAAGGTTGTACTAATTATCAAATAGGGAAAAGTTCATAACATATAAATCCTTGTTGAAATAGGTTTTTGTTTTCCTGATCATATTCAGATTTGGTTTTATGTCTTCAACCGTCTCTAATCTCTATAAATACAGAGGGTAATACTCGTAACCGACCGGAATCTTGCTTGCTGTCTCAACCATATATCAGTGTTTCGAGACTTGTGACAAGGAAAAATCCAACGAGTGAGGCTACTTCGGGCTCTGCAACATCAAACATTCCTAAAGATGTAACTTTAGTCTATTTCTGTCAACATATTCTTAAGATGTAACTGTTTTTGTTCTTTCAATACAACGTCCTATGATTTATGTCAATAAAATAAACAATTTCTATAGACTGCAACGAGATGAATTCCCCCATTAAGCTTATGTATTTGAAATTGAGCTTTACTAGCTTTGTGTTTACTTAAAATAAAAGGCTTTATATTCTTAAGTTGGGAATTATGATCAATAATGTTAATTGGGCTTACAAAGAATGAGAGGGAGAGGCCCATTTAAGTTATTAACAATGACAACCAATAAAAAGTCCCACATCGATTACGTGAAGAGCAAAAGCTGCGTTTATAAAGCGTTGGAGTGATCTAAGTCATTGTCCCTTCGGAGACATCCGATAAAATTGGAACGATACAGAGAAGATTAGCATGGCCCTGCGATGACACGCATAAATCGAGAAATGGTCCAAATTTTTTTTGCAAAATTTTCCACAACGATTCTTTTGGATTTCAAAATTATCCGAAAGAGAATCAGTACAATCTTGCTTACTAATGCCATGAGTCTTAACATTGATTTGGAAAGCAAAATCACTCCACTTACACCATGTTAAGTCTGAGTTTGAAGAGCAGAAGAACATGATCGATGAAAAGAGCAATTTGTATTTTCGAAACATTTGACCATTAAAACTTACAACATGTATTGCATACAAACAAACATTCAATTGTTTTCTCTCCCTATGGTTACATTACATCCCCAATCAAACAATCCAGCAACAAGTTTTTAACCGTATTTTTTCTTTCTCTTCTTCTTAAAAAGAATTCTTGAAGCTCATCAAATTTTACAACAAGATGTAACACTTTGTGTCTCAAGAATCAAGATCCTCTGCCGCCTCGTTGTCTCTTTTCTTCGAGCTGAGCTGCTTCGTTCAACATATCGGCTGCGTCTGTGTTCATGTTCAGCTTCGCTAATGCCACAGACTGCATGTAGAAAGCTGTTGGCCAATCCGGATACACACACTGCGCTTGCATTGCGTCGCGTAGTGCTGCATCTGGTTGATCGCATAGTAAGTAGCATAGACTTCGCCGACCAAATACAGTTGGAGATACCATTGTTCCAACGTCAATGAACTGTCCACAGAAGCAATGTATGTAACCATATGAGTTCTACTATATCCAGATAAACAAAATTTTTTTGGCAAATCTGGCTTTAACCATAACCAAAAATCCGATACTAATACTGAGCGGAAATGTAAGAAGAAGTAGCCAGAAATCAAGACCTGTGAGTAACAGTCGATGGCTGTTTTGAAATCTTTCTCGCGGAAAGATTGATCACCGCGTTTCCGTGCATCAAGCATATCTTTCATTTGTTGAGTCCATTCTTGGAATGATAACTGAAATCCATAGATAAACCCCAAAAGTTAGTCAAGACTCTTTTTAAAGCATTTTAGCAATTGAAACCAAAACTACCATTTGATTACCTCGTTTGTGCCCTCGTCGTCTCTGTAATGTGTCATGACCAAAATCTGATGAATAGCTGTGAGATCCATTCTTGAGCAGGCCTCACCTAATGGCGAAAGTGGTCTCTGTGGAGTCGAAGGTGCCTCCTCTTGCTTCTTTATTCCAAGCATCACATAAGATGGAACCTGTACCCAAAATATTTAACACTTAAAAGACGAAATTTAAGAACTCGGTCAAGATTGGGAGTTTCAAGATGTCTAGCTTACGTCTGATTTAGTTTGCAATGGTGCAAGTGTTGCAACAAGATCTTTTGTATTTGGTCTCTCTCGAGGCTCATATTGTAAACATTGAGAGGCGAGTTCGACCACTACAGTAGCCTCTTCTGTTGAGAACTTTCCTTCGAGGTGTGAATCCATCAACAGAATAATATTCTTGCCTCGTATCATATCGAGAGCCTAGAGAAGAAGATAATACCACAAATCTTATTCAATTGATACTATATGACATGGACATTTATCAAGATTAAATATGCAAGAACCAAGAATCACTAATACCTTGCCCATAATACATATTGAGAGCTAAATCTGATAGACAGTGGTTAAAGAACAAGAGCGTGGCACATATCTTAGCTAATTTCAAGAGAGATGATGACAGAGCAGTATTATACAGTTTCTAGAAACCATGGTCAATGACCTACTACGAGAGCTTCACATAACTTAAAACAAAAGCATGACCAATGAGAAGATAATTTCACCAAAACACATATTAGTAGTAGTACAATTCATCCTACTAAAACATAAAGATAGGAACTTACATGGCTTGGAGGGATGTGTTTTCCGCTAAGCAAATCCAGAAGGACAGTTCCAAAGCTATACGTAACACTTTCAGGTGTCACTCTTCCTGCAACACAAAATTTATCACACTGAGATCCATCTTTGCTTCAAGAAGTTTCAGTGCAAAAACTATAAATTTGAGTTTTATGTTGATTGTATAATAATCTATAGAGTATAAACAAGTTGCTTTACCATTTCTTAGATATTCAGGTGGTGTATAAGCTAAATTTGTGCTATAACTTTTACCATCCCTACTGTTCTTCATCAAGCCAAAACATGAGAGACGAGGATCACCATCCTACCATATTCATTCCAATATACTTGTTAGGCACCGCAACGAGACAGGGCATCTCTTAAACACGAAATAAATAACTCTTGAGAAGAAAATAATAATACCTCATCAAAGAGAACCCTATAAGCATTCAAATCATGGTACAATGGACGACCCTCAGTACTACAATAATCCAAAGCCTCAGCTATGTAATATCCTACTCGCAACCTCATAGCCCACTCAATTGTCTGATTTTCCCCTGTGAATAACCAAAACAACAACAAGATAAGAAACAAAAATTCACCTTTTAAGACATTATAATTCACCTAAAGTAGTCTCTTTTCATCCATCTAACATAAACCATAAATGCAAGCTCCTAATATCAGCAAACATTACTAAAGTTCCCAGCTTTAGACAAGAGGCAATAAAAGAAGGAGAAAAAGCATACAATGGAACAAATGCTTAGCAAGAGTATCATTAGGCATGAACTCAGCAACAAGAAGCCTCTCATCTCCATCACAACAATATCCAATCAAATTCGCTAATCGATTATGCCTCAATTTCCCCACACCCCATGCTTCTTCCTGAAACAAATTGAAGAAACAAAACAAAACAGATTTCAGAAAACAAATATTCAATCAAATTAAAAGGTTCTGTTTTTTTTTTTAGCTTACCGCAAATTGTTTAGGCTCAGGCCAAGCCATCTTAGTAAACTTCTTGACAGCGATCCAACGACGGTTCTGAAGTCGGCCTTTGTAGACAAGATTTGGGGCTTTCTCACCACTTTCTGATACGATGTTGTCTGAGCTAAAGTTGTTTGTAGCTGCTTTAAGGTCAGCGAAAGAGAACTCAGAGAAAGATGGGATTCCTCCTCCTCCTCCTCCGCCGCCTACACCACTAGCTCCGCCGCTTCCGCCGTTATCAGCCGTCGTAGCTCCGCCGTGATTGTTTTGAGATAGTGGTTGCGGCTGAACTCCATCTTTCCCAAGTGGGTTATCGCCGGAAAACAAGGATTGACAACAACCCATCAAACTCTTTTTCCTTACCCAAGTCGGAAAGTGTTTCTCTTTCGCTCCTTGTAAGAGAGAGAAAGAGTTGATAGTGGTCGAAACAAATATAAAAATCCAATTTTTATTTCTTCTTTTTTCTTTTCAATTCTTCTGTTTTGACTCCTGAGGTAAGTTTCTGTGACATTGTCTCCTTCTTGTCAATATGGTACCACTAATATTAGATTATTAAAATTCAAAGATTAACACTTTGATTATAATTATGAAGTCGAATTATGTTTTATTTTAAAACAATGGATTTGAAAACTGCAGAGCCAAAAAAAAACAGAAGAAGCCAACTTCTTTTGTATACTACGATACTATAATACAATAAATTGATTCCGATGTCCAATGATTTAAAACATTGTGGTACCAAAAGAGATTTTGGAAAATCACATTATTGACAGCTCAAATTGTTTGTGAATGGAGTGACTTATCATCAACCATTCCTACTTTTGCTTTCTCGATTTTTTTCTTATTTATTCAACGAACATTCCCATTTCAACCCAAAGTTTTTTGTTTTGTTTTTCTTATAAATATTAAGTACCTAGCAACTTATTTCAAAAGGTAATTCGTACTTTGTGTATAAATGTAAAGAGAAGCGTGTGAAGAAAATATGAAGTTTTAGAAGTTGACTTTGTAACCTTGTGATATTTTGGATTTATGTGTTCTTTTGCATTATCGCATGCACTTGGTTTATTTTTCTGAATTATTGACGTGCCTTCTAAATAGAGTAGAAGTGAATATCAATTTTCTTAATGGATTTGACAGACTGACATATTTCTTTCCGTTTGAGTTCTGATTATCTTGTTTACCAAAAATGATTATTTCTTTGTGTTATTCCTAGAAATAAACTGGAATCAAATCTCTTGGAATTAACCTTATTTTAAGAAGTTTACTCTCAAGGCAGAAATCTTTCTAAACCATAAAAGACAGTTTATTTGCCTTTGGAACTATGTATTATTTGGAACCTAAGACAAATATGGCTAAATGTTATAAATTCTTTAAAATATGATTTTGCTAATTTAGAACCTCATATTAGAGATTACCAAATTTGAACTAGATGTAGTTACGCGGTACTTTTTTTAATAAAGACGGCTAGCCTAGTACTACAAAACATGGTCAAAATATGGATTAAGCTTCCAAACTTTCAACGGTTTACTTGTATATATTTTATTAATTATAGATAGATTATGTGGATATAACACCAAAATCCTACAGAAAATACACCGTAAAATTATCAAACATTTGTACTTTCATTTTAATTTAGTTTGGAAACCTAGAAATACTATTTTTCAACATTAAAATCAATTATTACATTATATACACATTACTATTAAACGATAAGTTGATATTTATCTTAAAATAATTTGATTGAGAAAATAATATAATAGTATCATTTAAAAAATGATCAAAGGTTTGGAAAAAAAAAACTGCAAAATCTTAATGAATAAACTCCAATGACCACCCAAAAGGACAATAATTGGTATATTCTCAATTTAGATGTATGGAAATGAAAAGTATGCTTGCTATTTGTAATACCCATCACATATAGCTTTGGGGAAAACAGAGCTTTAAGCTTTCAAGAACACAAGAGCTGTCTCTTTGTGTAGAAAAGGCAAAGAGTGAAGTGATCCGATGATTCTCCAGAGTAATTGGCTTTTCTTATATGATTAGATGCTCAAGCACTATCTCTACTTATATTTTAATACTAAATAAGTACTGATTATTTAACCTTTGGTTGGATCGCAATAATAACTTCTGGCACTTATTCTCTGCATGTTATTAACTTTATTTCATTTTATTATTACTAATAAAGAGAAACAAAAAAAAAAGATTGACACATGAGACGTCAAGTTCACGCTATTCATGTTAGGCACGGCAGCTTCAAGACGAGAACTATTGGCGCATGGACTAGTCGAGATTACTCTTGAGACCACTGGGTTTAAATATTGTTATAGTTTCACACGAATCATTGATGTTTGAAGCTGGCCAGAGGCCAGGCTAATGATTGGAAATAGTTCGCTAATCATGTTAGGCACGGCAGCTTCAAGAACCGAGAACTATTGGCGCAGGTATAGTCGAGATTACTCTTGAGACGATTGGGTTTAAATATTATTATAGTTTCACGAGAATCATTAATGTTTGAAGTGGTCAGTGGCCAGGCTAATGATTGGAAATAGTACTTCTCTATTTTATCGTACTATAGTTATCTAGCTAAGCCTAGTATCTTGTTGGCCATGCATAATTGGATATCATGAAACACTAACTTTTAACGAATATCTCTTTCACGTAAATCGTTCACTACTTTTATCTCCGATCTACATAACATGGTTTTTTAAGAGCCAACACGAGAACGATGAGGCAAAACATAAAACTTCGCATGTTAAATATCAGTATTTATTTGATAACTAATTAGATTAGTTTATAATGCTGCGTACGTTATATAGTTTCTGCAAATAGTTCGGTAAAAAGTAAAAACAGAAGGCGACCAGTATGATTTGAAAATCATGGATGTGATTTATTTACTTTGCAATGGTACAAAATTATCGTTTACGAAAAGTTGGAAAGAGACGTGTGATGTGATCACTCCGAGACGTGAAAGAACAGAAGTTTTGTGAGTTTTATTTTTGGAGTTTCAGAGTTAATTGTAAAAATCTCATGTTGCAGTTTTGTGCGGAATGTATCAATACTATCCAAATGAACAACAAAGGCAAGGGAAGAAAAGTAAGTTCGTTTGGATTTACTAAAGTAATCGATGAGAACAAGATTCTTATGGATGATCCTTGTTCTGCCACATTGTATTTTGGAACTTGTCCATTGTGATTGCGATTCTTTTGAATAGTATGAAATTTTCCAAATCTAATAAGATTCGAATTGGTTTTTCTGTTTTGTCTTAGAATATAAACCGAACTTTACTCCACACTAAAAGTCAGTCCATTTGCTCAAGAACAAAGCATATTTGGACAGAGAAATAATACACCGAGATCAAAAAAAAAAAAAAAAAAAGATTTGCCTGAGCTATATATATCCTACCTTAGGATTTTACAAAAAGAATTGTTGAGAATTATATCATAAGTTTTGTCCTAAGCGTCTTATCTACAAAGACCCAAACATTAAATTATTAGACTCAACTCATATCTGTGACTTGTGTCATATGTGGCTACTAACTGTCAAGTTATCACAAACCTTTCTCCACCATGGCATCAAAACCATCCGGTTCAAAGCCAATTTCATAAAATGCCTAGGTTCACCAGACGGTTCCTGCCTCCTCTTAGATCATCATCCTGAAAGGCGCTTTTTGCCCGAGTCTCAGACGCGCAAAACCGAGTATTCTGGCATTGCAAGATCAGCAAACAGCTCGATCATGGGATTCAAATTGAATTGACAAGCAAACCTCTTCTTCCTGTTTTGCTTTTTTACTCCTCCTCTTCTTCCTCAAGTTCCCGTGGTGCAGTTTCTTCATTGGTGCGCTCTAAGAGATCCTCATAAGCTCTCATCGATTCAGCAGTGAATCTCTCCATAGCTTCAAAAATCCGTTGCAAACTACCTTGTAAACTATCGCTGCTAGTATCGCTTTGGTAAACAACGTTGCCGGATATCGAAAGACTGTTACCATCACCCGGTGCCACAAGAATCATTTTCTTTTCCAATGCTTGAATCTCTCTCTGTATCCTCTGTTCTTCTCTGTCCATGTTCCTGACTTTCTTCTCTGAATCACCATGCCCCGTCATCATCGTATCTAACCGATCTTGTTCCCAAAGCTGAAGCACACTTGTAGTGAAACTACGCATTGCCTCAATAACTTCCTTCTCAGATATCCTATCCAGAGCTTGAGACCATTGGTTACAGATGACAAAGATAGGTGGAGCCCCAATCCTACCAGGTGAAAAGGGAACTATCCCATCAGGTGTTTCCTCAGGTTCATACAGAAGACATTTCATGAGCCATTTATTCAACTCTTTTACATAACCCTTCTGCGCACTAACCCAGCTAGAGAATCCCAATATCCAATTAATAAGTTCATGTCCAAGCAAACTCGTCGCTTCTAGATGTTCATCGCCTAGTTTCTTGCTTGCTCTTATCGGGCCTAAACCTTGTGCTTCCCTAATAGCTTGACATTGACTTTGATGACATTCAAGCATTGTTTTCCACATTCTTGTAAGCCTAATTAAAACCGATATCAACATTTGATTAGCGCTACAATTGCAAATATCTAGAACATTGTATATATTTGGAGAAGACAAGTTTATATTTACCCTTGAATCAATGCATTCAGTTGCGGCCACAGGTCTTCGTCTCTTATCTTATTAATCGTCACGGATATTTTGTCGACAACCTGAATCGCAATCCGTATTTTTGTGGACATATCTCTCACTAATTTCCGCGTTTTATCTACTTTGATAGCCTCGGCACCTCTTTGATCCAAACGCTTTAGCTTCCTAAGCTTTTTCTCGTGAGCTAGACGCAGTTTCTCCTCGGCCTACACAAAGAACAACTCTCTCTTCAGAACAAAGGAACAGAACAGAACCGAACAGTGTTCTAAGATCAAAGATTTGATACAAAAACAAAATCAACCATTACCTTGACTTCATGATAAAGCTTCTTCTCCCAAAGATGGAGCTTGTGCAACGTCGAAGAAAGATTCCTCGACCTCGAAGCAAGCTCTTCTTCAATATCTGCATAAGTAGGTGGCACAACAGCAGCAGCAGCAGACGAAGAAGTTCCTCCAGAGGTAGAAGGTAACGAAGGAGTAACACCGTGCAACATCTTCGAAGCAGCTGCTTCCAATTCACACGACACAAAACAAATACAAGTTCAAAACTTTACTTAACCAATTACAGAAAGCTGAAAACTTTAAGTAACAACATTGTAAAAAGATCAAAGCTTTACCATGTTTACGACCATAAGGATGCTTCCCAACTTCAAGTAACTTAGCAATCTCACTTCCTGACTCTGCAGCTTTCACGAATTGATTCTCAATCTCTTTCGCAACTTCAGGCACCGCACGTGGCCCTCCTCCTCCACCACCACCACGTGTCGCCGTGGCATTACTCCGCCGTTCCTCATCTTCAACAACCTTCTTCTCAACAACGTGAACTTCATACTCCATCCCTTCTTTCTCCACCGACACACTTGGTCTAGACTGATACGCAGATGCATCTCCGACATCACCTCCACCGCTAGTACTAGCACCGGATTTATCAAGCGGCGGAGACGGGGACTCTTCCCTCATCATGTGTACGGCGGCGGGATTTGGTTGGTGACCACCACCGGCGGCGAATTTTGGTTTGCCGTAAACTTCTTTAACAACTTCGTAATGTGAATCATCGTCTTCTAAATCCGGTATACCTTCTTCTTCTCTTAACTCTCTCGAATCTCGACTCGGAGTATACGGAGGATAATAAGTATCAAAGGGATTCAAAAAATCCCAACCGTTAGACCTAGGCGGCGACGGTGGAGGTGGTGGCGGTTTTGTTGCTGCAGCAGTTGTAGAAGCAGAAGAAGAACCGTAGTATCCTGGTCCGGGTCCGGGTACTGGATTTGAGTATCCAAAATATGAATTTTGAGGAGGATATGGATATGAAGATGATGATTCGCCTATGTAGACTCGTTGAGGACTAGTTGGTCTTTGCTCATAGACAACTGAAGGAGGCATGGATTTGTTCTTCATGTAATTCATGTGCATATAACTTCCTCCTCCAGAGTAAGGATGCCCCATCATATCTGGATTCGGGTACGGGTTTATATAACCCGGTTGTTGTTCCATGTATCCGCCCATTGGTGCTGATTCGGGAATAGGGAAATTGCCGAGATGGTGGTGGGGAGGAGAGTGGTGATGCAACGAATCCAAATCCAAGTCGTCGTCGTCTTCTTCATCTTCGTCGGAATCTGAATCGAATTCGAGATGACCCGAATCAGAACCGGAACCCGAGTGAGCGTGGTTGTGGTTGTGGTGAGAAGAAGCAAGCTTTTGTTTTTTTGGGGAATTTGTTGCTTCGTCGTCAAGGTCACCTTTTCTCTGAGGAGGAAGATTAAGTCGAGGAGAATCACCGACGTTAGCGCCGCCGGAAGCGACGAAACGGTGGTGGTGATTGATGAAAAGATGGAGAGAGTGACCGATTTCTCGAAGCGAATGAGTGTAAGCCACGTGTGATTCAGCTAAAGCGTAACGTTGATGAATAGCAGCTTCTAAGAAAGCACAGCGTTCACGGCAAAGAGCAACCGCCGGAAGATCGTCAAGCTTAGAACTTGTACAACCCATAACACTCAATAATATGATTCCAAACCCAAAACAACAAAGAAAAAAAGAAACAAAAAAAAAAGAATCAACTTAAATTAAATTATAAAGAAAAAAAAAAAAGAGAGAGAGAGAGAGAGACCCAAGATTTGAAATCAGGTGTAGAGAATTGAAATTAAAAGACTTTTCGTAAAGAAAGAGAAAGAAAGGTAGGTGAGAGGAATAAGAGATGGAGGCGCATAAGGGGCAAAGATGGTGTGGGTTGATGTTGATAGAGATTACATACAAATGAAAGAAGTGATTGTTTTCTCTATAAGATAAAAAAAGAGATAAAAATGAATGATATTAGCTGAAGAAGATGAAGAAGAAGAAAGAAAGAAAAAAAAAACAGCAAAAGGACTGTGAAGGAATCTTGCCAGCACCGAGATTTTCGTCCGTTTCTTCCATAGGATTGAGTCGGTGTTTTTTTCTTTTCTTTTTTTTTATAATTTACCATAATCTCCTTTTTCAGAAAATTAATTAACCTGAAAATTCTTACACGGTAGATTTTTTTTGTTGGGAAAATTTAACCTTTTTAGGACAGTACTTTGAGAGAGATTCAGACATGGATCTTAGAAAAAGAGATACGGTAGTACTACTAGTAATTTTTGATCTTTATGTTAATAATAACGTGTAAGTATAAGTGGACTACTTTTCTACTTTGGCTTTGTGGTTTGGTTTGACGGTAACTTTGACTCGTTTTGACCATTTTTGTGTCATTCCCTTAATTATGTTCTTTAATTACGTAACGACAGTATTTGATTTGGACAATTTAAATTCGACATGTTGATGGTAACGGGTAACGTAAGAAATTAAGTGATGAGATTCGTATTGAACTTATGTCTTGCTATTAATTAGTAGTAATTGATTTATTGATTATTCTCAAAGGAATGTAATGGAATTTGTTTTGATTTAAAATAGTACTACAGTTGTTGGTTTGGTGTGTTCAAACTAGAGACGTAACTAAAATCGATGTTTGTTAGCTTTCAGGCACTTCAGGCTTCAGGTGTGATGCTAACGTCGTCATGTTTCTTCCTCTCTCATTGACTAGACTGACTCTTTTTTGTTGAATTGATTTTTTATATTATCATCTGAACAAAACAAGCTTATTAGAAATTTAATTAGCATCTAGTAATCGATATCGATTGGTGAAACCAGCACAAATAAAAACTAGTCAGAGTAAAAAAAACAGTAAACGAATAGTATAAAATAGTTTAAAATCTTAAGAGATAAACGTTATTAACGTTTTCGGTATTGCTATTTGTTATTGAGATCGGTACTCCGCAAATTAAAACGGTATATATACTTTTTATCGTAGCATTAAAGGGTCAATTTAAACAAAATTGCAAGAGTCAACCATGTGTTTTGGGATTTTTTTAAAAAAATAAATAAATTTGGATCTTCACTCTATAACGTTTTTTTGGGCTGAAACAACGATGAGGGATTTTTTTTTTCTAATATAGAATTTGTACATAATTCTGATAGTTACTGCTAAAATAACATTTCTTTAACTGCTTGAACTACTTATATATAAAATATTATGGACCTAAAAATCAAAATGAAGAAGGCTAAAAGTGCGTGACGAGGTGTGTGGACAATTTAAATGTAAACACACGAATAAAAGCTTGTAGCGAGAGTTGCAGGAGAGAAACTACTTGATAGCGCACTCAAGTATATAGTAACCCTTTAACGACATCGAAATCTTTGTTCTAAGGTGTTATGTTACTATCTTCAGATATCTGAAGAAACACGTGAATTTTGTTTGCGTTATATATGTTACGCACATTTATTTACATAGATATGTTTTAAAGAACATGCGAAAGACATGTTTCTACAAAACAAAACAAAACAGATATATTTTGATTAACCGGATTCACAATTTCGCACAACAACGATTTTTTAAAAACTTGTGTCGACCGACTAGAACGAACAGTCTAGAAGATATATATTACTGTATTAGTAATGACTATATATGCACATTGTCACAAGAAACCAAATCAGGTCCGTAGCGACAAAAAATGTGGTGACGAACTATATATATCACAAAAATAATGTAGAGAAATCAAACAAAGCCTTCGGATATTTTGACATCCGATAAGGATGATACTTAGCATGGAAGCCTTGTAACTGATATATAAATGTTATTTACGCAGAATAACTTGATGCAGAAGCAACTCTTTTTGTCCCTTCTGTTTTCTTTTAACTTTTTTTTATTAAACTCTTTTTTCCTTTTTATATTTGTCTTGTTTTTTTTGGTCATAATATTTGCCTTTTTGCTGCATATATGCTAGATCCTTTATCCTTTCCAAAATTAAGACAAATAAATTTGGTGTTTCACTTAATTGATATGTCTGCTTTTTTATCGCACATGGTAACTGAAAGTAAAAAAAGAAAAGAAATTAAAGTATTCCTATTTTAGGTTAGTGTTTGAGTTGAATCAAATGATAAAAAAAGCTTATACATCTTTAGATTTAGCGCTAAGATTTCAACCAAAAACAAAATAATGCGTGTGATGATTTCGAATTGTAGTTGGCCATTTTAATGTTTTATATAGCAAAAATCCATGTGTTTTCTCTACACAAAAAAAAAAAAAAAAAAAGAAGAAGAAGGGATAATTGGAACCATATACTGCTAAACAAATGAACCAACTTAATAAATTTCCGTTTAAAACATTTATTGTAACGAGACCAAATAAATCTTATTCACTGTATTGCAGATGATTCAATTAGTAATTGGCACTACTCTCTTTAGAAAAATGGTCCCTTGAATCTCTATACTTTTACCGTCCGAGATGAAAATGTTGACAAAACTCGTAACATCTCATGCCAACTCGCATGAACGAACATAATAGAGTATCCAAGTGCCACACTGTTACGAATTCATGAAAAGAGGATTATATAAATGGTACGTACGGGGAGTGTGGACAAAAGCCCAATTACTCAATAACATATATAGGTGGTTTCATATGGCAAAAGTTAATTAGTATTCATGCTTTACCTGAAATCCAAAATAGTTGAGATCATATATAATTGTCATGCAAAATTATTTGACAAATGTCCAAAATCTTAGTGATGTTAGGTGCAGAATATAAGAAGAGGCCTGTTGATTCAGAGGTAAGGATATTTTGAGAAAGTTATACTTTGGTCCCCTACCCAACTTCAATAAGTCAATTGATTGTTACATTTTGGGGAAAGAGTGATGAAGTAAATACTTTATAGTATACTTGAAGTGTTTGTAATGTAGAAGTGAAATTTAAAAAGGAATATTTAACAGTACTGTGCTAAAACATTGAATTTAATGCATTGTGACGTCTTCTTCGTCTTCTTGTCCCTATCATTTTATTTTCCTCACTTTCTTTAGCTTATCAAGTTAAGCACGTTCAAGCTCAACACCATTACTTTTTCCCATTCTGGGATCTAGATAACACCGTCGTTTTTTTTTTGTCTTTCTTTGGCTTATAATGAAGGTCCAATTATTTGATTTGCTAGTGCACTTTAATTTTTACTATACTCCACTTCGATCAGATTAATCATCATATTTTATTTAATCATTAGAATAGTATAGTACAAAAATTATACAAAGTAACTAAAAAATTTGCAGTAAAAACTTGGGATATCACCCATTCCGGAGATTCTAAGTGTTGTGTTAAGCTGCTGATATTCATTTGGTTTCCAGTTTACATATGTACACACGAATTATGTAATGTAAGTTGTGGCCAAAATTAGTAAAACGTTGATGTATTAAACTGAGCCATAGAGAATACATATATAAATTTTCTAAAAAATTAACGCTGGTAAAAAGTTGAGTTCTTCTGCCAATTTAAGAGCAAAGTATCTGCATGATATATTACCTATTGTTAAGATAACGGTTCAATTTAAGGAAGTACTTATTCAAATGTCACGATTTCATATGCAAATCAGTAGAATACAACTCCATTATAGACTGATAAGTTTTTTTTTTTTTTTTTTTTGGGCAAATACTGATAAGTTCTGATCATTTATCTATACTTAACGCAATCGTATATGCCAGTGATAGATAATGTTATGCATTATTAACGCATACAGAAACAAATCTAAAACTAGTATAATCCATACAACTATTTTATTCCTCTGCTGTTTAGTGGTGAATTTGGAATAAAGTACTGGTGAGTAAGATATATTTATGGTTATTAATGCGATGGTCATTAATGCAAGGGGATTGAATTTAGGGTTTATAGGAGGAATAAAGAGAACACAGAAGAAAGGGTTGAAAGAAGGAGAAAATTCGGCACAGAATAATTGGGCGACGACAGGTGACACATTTCACTGGCGTAAAAAGGTTCACTATACACATGCTTTTTTTCACTTAGCTTCATATTTAATTATGTGTGTATATAGTATTAATTATGTGTGTATATAGTATTAATACTTGTATTAATACTATATAGTCTTAGGGAGGGTACAGTAATTTTTTAGTCATGTTATGCATGCAGTACATACAAGTACTTAATTAAGGAAATTTTGGGTTTTTGATACACTGTTCCTTTTTAATCGAAATAAGTTTTTTCTTCTTCTTCTGAGTTGATATATTTATTTGTCTGGTGGTTCAACCAAACCATCATGTGCTATGTATGACTTTGAGGTGTCGTGTGTTTTCGATAGAAACCTTTAATAAGGAAAAAGAGAAAATCCAAGTGTTGTGAATTATAAGGGAAATGTTTCCATTGCTGCGAATGTTTTGGGTGGCTTGTTGTGATCCGCACTGCAAGAAACTCTCCTTCTATATATGACAGTAGTGGATGAGATATTTTGAGGTAACTTTTGATTTTTAATAACAAATTTCTTTAGGTTGATTAGACAAAAGTTCAAGCTTTAGATTTGATAGAGAAACTACAAAGGTGTGACCACTAACCCACTTATATGTTTCTCATAAAATAAATTTGCAAATCTAGCCTCTAGGTATATCAGTATATGAATCTTTAAACTAATTAATGCCGCTATAGATCACATGGCAAAGCCTACATTATAAAATTCCCAGTATTCTTGTGAATATTATACGACATAACTTCAAAAAATAATGGTCAAGGAAAAACAAATAAATTACTAAAATCGATACAATTAGTTAATTACAGTAAAAGAAAAATATTTAACAAAGGGTCCTAAAACCAAAGAGTATATTCTCGTGAAGCCAACGAATAGAAAAGCTTCGTTTTTTCCTGTAAAGGACAAAAAAAGAAAGAAGCAGAGATTTCAACTCGAAAGAATCGCTTTGACTTTCTTCTTGTTCCTCCTTGGAACCAGAGTTCTTCTCATAAGCTTTGCAGACTCTGCTTAATTGTTTTTTTGGAGTGAACGACTTTGCTTTTTGTGTTAAAATTATTTAAACTCTTCTATTTCTAAAACAATAAGTATCGTTTTAATACTTATTATTTGAATATAAAAAATTGGTTTCATGAATTATATAGAATTCAGTTTATAAAATCACAATAATTATGGAAAAGGTTAAATATTTATGCGAAAGCCATGTCAAAAGGAAAAGAGAATATCCAACAGAAAGCAACTGTCCCTCCCAATATCTAAATACCAATTAACAAGAAAGTATATATAGTAAAGAAAAATAAAGACTGGTCTGATCTGATTGTGAAGAGCATTAATTCATTGGATTTTATCTTCTTTCTCTGCCACTAAAGTTTTGTAGTTGGATGGAGATCACTTTGGTCATCATGCCACTTATATATTTCCATGTGTCTATGTTTATTTTTTTTTATTCATTTACTCCTCTATTATTGAGATTATTTTTCCTCCTACGATCGACTTTCAAGTTGAGAAACAAATCAAAATGATCTGAAAAGTTTTAAACAGAACAAACGTGTACCTTTGGCAATTTGGCATTAGTGAAGTGAGATATATCAATAATGCATACCTAGTATTTTTTTTAACTCTATATGGACTTAGTTTATGTAGTCGTGGACTTTTTTTTTGGTATTAATTAGAAAATAATGTGTAAAAAAATGTAACTAATTTTTATTCATAAAACGGATCGATTGTCTTTGGTTAAGCATCGGGGTCGCTGTCTAGGTAGGCCAGAACAATTAGGGGAGAACACAGAATGTGAATGTGGTTTCGAGGTTTCATGTTATTTCTTCTTTCATTACTTTTAATACTAGTACTACATCAATGGAATAAAATCAATGAAAATATAATACGAAAAGACATAGACAAGACAACCTAAATGATAATCAACGACCTAACCCTATGATTAGATTCCACATTTTTTTCTCCTCTTTATAATTCCTTTTCAGGTTTTGATTTTTTAAACATGATCGTACGTACTATCCCTATGTGTTGTTTATCTTAGTATGTGTCTACAAATTAGTTAGATCGAAATAATATTCGGGCAAAGAAAAAAAGATTTTATTTTAAGATACTGATTTAACAACTCAAACAACACCTTTTGCAAACACTTATTACTTCTGATCTTAAAAGTGAATTTGCTGGTCGAGATAAGGAGTTGGATATCCAATGGATCATTGTTTTGAGCATTGTGGATTCTTAAATGGGTAGTAATAGACTCACGACTTACGGATTTTGGTGCAGTTGTTCGATTCTTCAAAAAGTGGTAGCAAATTTCAACCATAGATAATGAATGATCTTGTTCCACTTGTTAGGTTCTAAAGTTACATTGAGACTAACACTTGCATTTATTTCATCTTACTATTCATTTGCCAAAAGCTTTCTCACTTTTATTCACATTAACAAGAACCAATGAATGAGAAGAAGACTTTAAGGTGAAGAAAACACTGTAACAAGAAGCTCACAGCCCTAGCCTCGAACAAAAGTCAAACAGAGATGGTTTTGTAAGGGAATCTCATTATCTTTTTTTACCTGTTGGTTTCTCCTCAAGGTAACAAAGAATCTCTCTGGGCACCTCAAGCTACATTTACATTACAATAATTCTCTTTAATTACAAGAAGAAGCACAATAACCATTGAAGAACAGAGCAACAACGAATCTCACAGTATGGTTGCAAATGCAGTTTATAAATAGTGTTGAATCTTATGAAGACACTACAAGGTCAGAAACTCAGAAGTAGATGTCTGATTGCTTGGATTGTGCCTTTAGATCCTTTAGTTTCTTCAATATGTTGCTGAAGTAATCCTGCAAGTACTTCTCTAGAGTCACCATATCCTTCTGATCCACACCTAGTAGACTATTAGTCTCAGTCATCGGAGCAGAGAAGACCGTGTCACTCGAGAGAACCTAAACGTACCAGTGTCACACATATGTTAGAAGCATGATTTCAGCTGATCTGAAAAGCTACTATGAAACAAACTACAAAAGCATCATTGTTTGGTGATGAAGGCCAAATCTTACCTCTGAGAAGGCCAGTCTATCCGCGACATCATTTGTCCATTGAAAGAACCGAGTTAACTGACGCGTGACTCTCAATACAGAAACTGGAACGGTTGTGACATTTGCATCTTGCCCAGCAAGTCTCTCACATAGTGTTATCACCTGAATTGACAAAAGGGTAGTAAAAGGTTATGCTTTAGTAATATTTCTCTATTCCTTTCATTCAAAAGAGCGGTAACTATAGCCTTGCTTACTTCTTGTGTTGTCCATGCACGAGGGCCAGCGAAAGTCAGAAGTTTTCCATTGATCTTCTCATTACGTAAAGCTATAAGTGTCAGCCTAGCAATATCCTGTTATAGCATGAGGAACATGTTTAGATCATTTTATGTGTTTCATCCACATATTACACAGAGAAATGGAGTACATCTTCATTTGATTACTCACCTGTGTGTCCATGTAAGCAACACGCGTTGGTGCATCTGTTCCCCAAACCGATTTCTCCTCCAGAATTGGAACTGCATATTGACCAATAAGACCCTGCATAGCCATAGGCATAGTATACTCTGGATTAAACAACAATCAGCCATTACCACATTCAACATCATGTACTCACTTTCAGGGACAACTAGACGCATAAGTTCAGGGGAATGAGGCTTACTTGCATGAAACCACATAACCGAATGGTGATGTGGTTTAAACCAGATTCCTGAAGAAACTTCTCAGTGCAGTACTTAATCTCCATGAGAGGAACCTCAGGATGCTTATCGCAATTGTGGATTGAGTAAAAGACGTATTTCTGAATCCCCATTGCCTTTGCACATTGTATCAGAGCAACTTTTCCTTCCCAATCTACCTAAACCGAACACACATAACTTTCAATCACATTGGAAAACTGAATCCAACACTCAAACGTACAAGCCAAGGCATGAAACTGAGTATTAGACACACAAGCCAATCAAACTTTAATAAGTCTCACTAGGCTAAAGATTGAGTCTTTAACAAAAAGATATAATTTAGAAGCTTACCGTCTTGATAGGTTCTTCAGGACGTCCCGTGGCACAATCAATTACAGTGTGAATCCCGACCAAAGTCGCCGGAATTGTCTCCGGTTTACTAAGATCCGCCTAAGACCACACAAAACTCCGGTTTTAGTTCTCTTTTGGACAAATTTAAATACTTTGAGTAACTTTAAAGGAAGATGTGAATACGTACATTGACTACGGTGGCGCCCCAATCACGGAGGAAATCGGCGGGAGCTGGTCTTGGTCGGACCAAACACCTAACATCATACCCTTCATCTAAAGCTCTCCGGACGATTTGTCTTCCCAAAGTTCCAGTGGCTCCAACCACCAAGATGCTCGTGGGTCGGACTGGTGTCCCCGGAGCAAGATTAACCGCTGCAGCACTGCATGTAACCGGAACTACTATTGATCGTTCCCGGTTAAGGGATGAGGATGAGGAAGATGGGAAGAGCGGGATTGTATTTTCCGGTGTGAGAGAACGTCGCCAAGACAGACGCCCGGAGGAGGAGGATGAAGAGTTGTGGTGGATGAGATTGCCACGTGTAACTAGTTGAGCGGGGAGCCTGAGCGAAGCCATCAGTGTCGAAGAGAAGAGAGAGAGACAAGTGAGGGAGAGAGAGATAGAGAGACGACAGTTGATGTGCGTTTGGCCACGTCAGCTGGTGTTTTGACATTGGATTGGCTTGCATTTGCTGCCACGGAATAAATATTATTAAGAAAAAGGAAACTTTATATCGGTTTCTATAATAATACTTACGGGCCGGGCTTGGGCTCAAATTTTCTAATTCTGATCGGGTATAGTTTTAGCTGGATTTTCAAAATATTTGCAATGTTTGTTGAGAAGATATATTATACTAATAAACTATTTTCAGTTATGGGCTGCAATACAAAAGTTTCAAGCCTCATCCAAAACTCTACCAAGAGGCAAGAGGTGTCAAAGTTTAAAAGTCATTTTCGAACTTGCCGGGTACCAAATGTGACATCCCAAATCCGATGAAACAATTTCAAGTGATTTTAAAATTAGTCAATGTTAATTCACAAATTAAATTAAAGACTTGGAGTAAGAGCAACCCCAATGGTTGAGCCCTTAAAAGGGTTTTTTAAAATTTTAAATTATAAAAAATTAAAGTGTTTTTGTTGGACCATTAATTTTTTTTGGTCTAATGTTTAAGTGGGTCTTTTAAAAAAATATATTATTATTAAAATAAAAATTATTTATATTTTATTTTATAAAACTTAATAAATAATACAAATATTAAAATTTTAAACAAATATGATATATATATTAAAAATCATATGGACTAAAAAAGAGAGAAAAACGCGAAAAGAAAAATAAATAAATGATGTTGTCACAATGTTCAACCACACACACAATGACACGTTAGAGTTTCTTAACTACTCAAAAACCTCTTAAAATAAAGTTTTATATTTAAAAACATCCATCAAAAATTAACCAATGTGGATGCTCTTAAGAAACCACCATTCGAGGTGATCAAAGATACCATCAATTTTTCATTCATATTCTTGAAATTACGAATCCATAAAAGTTTGCATATTCCACGAACAAGTGTTTAAGAAACTTTGACATGACAAAAGGCGCCAACAAACGTAGCAACATGAATTATTTGGAACATGTTTTTTTTTCTTATCGAAATATTCCACGGCTAAAGAATATAATAAAACTCGAGGTACAAAACCAGATAACCGTTGTGCTTGGATCATACCCCATATTTTGGCAACACAAAATCTGTATCAGGAATTTGATGATTTATGCAGAGCGGGAACACGTAATTTGTCAAAGTCAGTCTAGTTTTGCAATGACCGCATCAACGACCTCTTGAGTCGTGCTTGTTCCACCAAGATCTTTCGTCCGGCACTTTCCTTCAGCGATGACTTTCTTCACTGCTGTTTCGAGCCGGTCAGCAAATGAAGGAAACTGAAGGTGTCTAAGCATCATCGCTGATGAGAGAAGCAATGCCACTGGGTTTGCTTTGTTTTCCAATACTATCTTGTCTTTCCCAACATTTCCTGCTGATGCACCTTGCTCGAATACCGCATGGTCAGCCCCAACATTTCCTGTTTTTGTATTTAATGTCGCAGATGTATAAATTTTAGAACTATTCTTTATCCACTAATGTATAGCTCGAGAGAATATCAATACAGGATGTTTTTTTACCTCCAGGCATGACTCCTGTGCCTCCAGCAATACCAGCAGCAGTGTTTGCAACTAAATTCCCATAGAGATTCGGCGTTACCTGCAAAACATTTCATAAATTGCTGTTATAAAAGGGGGGAAAAGCCAAAAGACGCTACTACATACAGTAATGAAAGGTTAATACTTAGCAACAGTGAAGTTACTGCTCTAACGAACAATAGTGTATGCAAAGTAGTAAGTATACATAGACAAGGTCACAGAAGTACAATTTAAAAGATTCCCTGAAAGCATGATATGCAAATGACGAGATTAAATAGTATGCAAATGGGGCGATTAACTATAGTATATGGCAACACAACATCAGTCTCATACCAATAAGATAATATGACTCTAAAACAGGCAATCTAGAGGGATACCAAACTAGGGAGAGATGACTGGTATCTTTTTCTCAAAGTAAAACATCGAAGACTTAAAGAACGTCATGAAAATTCATATGTATATAACTCTGAAACATACCATGACATCGAATTGCTCTGGTTTGGCTACAAGTTGCATACAGCAGTTATCAACAATGATTTCATTGTAGGTGATGCTGGGATACTTTTTCGCAACCTCGCGACAAGATTCCAAGAACAAACCATCCGCAAGTTTCATGATGTTAGCCTTATGCACCGCTGTAACTTTCTTCCTGTTGTTCAGGTAGGCATACTCAAAAGCATACTTTGCAATACGCTCCGAACAGAACTTCGTGATCACCTAAGCATAGAAATAGGATCAGAACAATCACACATAACATACAAAGACCACTTGCAAACGAAGATGATTCCACAAATACAGATTGAATCCAAAACGAGGAGCAGAAATCGGAATTCTCACCTTCAGACTCTCAACGACACCAGGAACAACCTCGTGCTCAAGCCCCGCGTACTCACCTTCAGTGTTCTCTCTGATGACAACGATGTCAACATTCTCATGGCGAGTAGGTAAACCAGGCAAATTAAAACAGTTGACCAGAGAAGCAAAGAGGTCAAGCTCTTTCCTAAGCTGGACGTTAAGAGAACTAACACCACCACCAACAGGAGTCTTAAGCCCACCTTTCAAACAAACCTTATTCTTCCTTATCGACTCCATCACTTCCGGCGGCACACGGCTCATTTCTCCGTGAACATCGTACTTCTCGAAGAAGATCGGAGCGTGCATCGCTTCCATCACCTGTTCCACGGCGTTCGTCACCAGAGGACCGATTCCATCTCCGGGGATCAGCGTCACTGCGCGTGGTGCTCCGTCACCGGGTCTGGGCATGTAAGTCACGGATCGGGTTTGAATACCTGATCCATTCGCGTTTCTAGCTAGATTCTTGAGGAGAGTTAGCGATCTGCGAGACATTTTTGTCTTCAATTTTGGGTTGAATCTGAAAAGATTTGATCGAAAGAGAAGAAGAAGATTCGCCCTTTGGCTTTTGGGAGCTGGAGGCGGACGAAAAGCGTTTATTGTTAAAATTTAGTTATTTACACAATTCGCCCCAAAATCTTCATCTCATTAAGATATTTCCATAAAACAATAGATAATCACCGATTAGACCACTTTGTTTCAGAATCGTCAATTAAGATATTTATACAAATCCCCCCAATCATTTAACTTCATCAACATTTACTCAGTAATTAATTTAGTTTGACATTTGCTTATTTTTCACTTCAGATATTTACAAAATTGCCGCAAAATCATTGATCATGCAGAGTACTACATTATTTGCAAAATCATAACTTGCACCCTCGAATTTCATCAAGGCTTTGGTGAAAGAAGTCTTAGAAACACGGAGATTGGCAATGTTAAGAGATTCGAAGCATAGTCACGTGAATCAACTCCTTCGTCATCCTGATTTTTAGTACCAAATGGTACAATCAGGTACACTTGGTCTGATTCTCTTGACATAGGTTTTTTGTTTTCCATGTTGTTTTCTCCTGTCTCTGAAGTTTAGGTGGCAATGATAGGTTCAGGATCAATATCTTCCTTTGTGTCACTCACTGAATCAGAAAGAAACAAAAACAAACCAAAACGAGAACCTTTTGTCTGCAGGCTTACTTGTTTCTTTAACAAATACTGATTTGAGGATTTAACAGAGATACTCTGGTTAGGAACTTGGAAGATCACTCCACTAGGTGGTTCTCTCTCTTGAACACATATTCCTGCTTAAAAACCAAGAGAATCTCTATAAATATCATGTGTCCTCACCATCCAAGTATACACTTTCTTCTCTACTTTTTCTGCCAAAAATAGCTTCTGTGTTTATATGACTATCATTGCCTATATAAGTAAAACGTCTAGCCTTTTCTTACTTTCAAACTGGCATAATGTTTTTTCTTGTTTCTTTCTGAATACTAACTCCTTATTGACTGTAATGTTTGTACACAGTAAGCTTTGATGCCCCAAAAAGCACCCTTAAGAATTTCATGCATAGTTAAGTAAGAAAATAAATACAAGTGACGATGTAGAAGATATATCAATTTAACATACTTGCAGAGCTTAGTAGAATCCAGAAGACAAATGATGTACAGACAATAATAATACATACATATAAGCATGTTTCTCTGGTACGCATCGCCTTATTATACAAAAAATCTGCTAAGCCGATGCAGGAAACCAGTCCACTACTGCTGCTTGCAAAATGGGGGCACTGAAAATATGTTTACAAACGATGCCCATTGCTATAAAATGGTGAGTAATATTTTTCTAACACACTAGTAAATTAGTCGAATCTCCTGCTCTTTTCTTTTCTTTTCTTGCAGGTAACAACCTTATACCTGATAGCTTATAACGAGGGACCAAGACCGATGCTACCAAAAGAACCTCCCAGCTTGACTTGAGAAGCTTCATGAACACTTATCTTGATCGTGCGGCTCTGTGATGATCTATAAATGTCGATACATTCCTCGAGATCCGCTTCACATGTCAGAAGAACCCATTCCTTGTCATCATCCAGGTACTTAAGATCAAAGGGTGCAATATTATCTATGTTAAAACGCCTAGCAATCTCATGCTGCAACTCTCTGAAGCCCCAAGTAGGAAGCAAAGTAAACCGTACTTTGGCTTCACCAAATGTGGCTTTCACTTTTGAGGCCCCTCCAGCTTTCAACTTCCTGCTACTATTCTCCGGTAACCGAGGTGGATTTTCGAAAAGAGGATGCTCACTGAATGTTTTGTGGCTCAGGGTTCTAGAGAGGGACTTTGTTTCATCCTGATTCATGGTATGAAGTCTCACTTCGCTACGAGCTCTCTTCAAGATCGCGCTAGCATTTTCAGCCATCAGAGTGGTTACAGTATTTGAGGTAGTCCCAGTATTGGTACTTTGATTAGCTCCAGTTGAACAACAGGTGCTTGAACCAGAGCTGTGGCTACAAGAAGATGATGGTGGTGACTTTGGAGCTGCAGCAGTTCCCTGTGCTGAAACACCGTTCTCCGTTTGAGCATTTGGATTCTTGAAGGAAGTGCCAGTACCAGACATATGTGGGGAGCTTAATTCTGGGAAACTTGTATAGAATGAATCAAGTTGAATAGAACCTTGAACACCTTGAACAGAGTCTATAACAAGTTGGAGTTTCTTTAATGAATGCCCCACTTTCTTGATCTTCCGGGAAGGCCATCGTGTTATCCCGTGTTGTCTGCATATTCTTTTCAAGGTAGTTGGACAAACTGCAACATGAAAATGAAACTGCGTGAATGAATCATCACTTTCTGAGAGATTGATAAGATAGACATAATAACTATAAGTTTTCTTTCTTACCACCAATGCTCTTGGCTGCATCTTTGAGGCTTCCTGCAAAGTATTGTCGAAGAACTTCTAAACCAATTGTCTTTTCTGTTTTTGTTCTTCTCTTCTCACCTGGTCTTCTACTGCCTAGTAATGTCTGCCCAACACCAAAGGAAGCTGATTCAAAACTTGGATCCATGTCGATTCTGAGTCCTGAATTTGTCACCTTTTGAAACTGCTCAGCTTCTGAAAGAAAGTTATTGTGGCCTGATCCAATCTGATTGTTATCCCATCCAGATGTAAGCATAAACTCTTCTTTTGGCTCTTCTTTTTGGTACTCCCAAGAAAGTGACACGCCTTTACCTTTCTCATTTGCCTTTATCATGTGTGAGATCCATGAAGAATCTTCCTGAGAAATTTCTTCCAAAGGCAATGGTTTCATATCCTCTCCGGTTCCTGCGTTGATAAGTGGGTTCTCTGCAAAAACAACTTCCTCTCTAACGGGAAATACAACTTCTAGCTCAAGCTCTTTATCAATGAAAAGATTTAAGCTCCTGAAATCCTGCTGAAGGGTCGCAGACAGAGACTTGAGCATATCTTGTTGTGCTTCGGTGTCAAGGCAAGCTTTTGGAAAGAAAAACTCCAACACAAACTCAACCGAACTATTGAATTTGTTTTTCAATGGGACTGCTAAAGCAGCATGTAGACCAGAGATCTTAGCATGGTGTGCAAGAGGGTAGTTGGTCTTGCTAAAAGTGGTTACTTCGGGCACGAAAAACAGTTTGGTTGCGTTGAATGCTTTTCCTACAATGCCTTCCCCTTGAAGCAGATGGTGTTCAGAACATGCCTCTAGAAAATGACGACTCTGATGGTCAGGGACAATGCAAGCATCATCAACAGTTGAAACACACTCAGAGAAGTTCTCATCAGAATGGCGGGATCCAACTTTGCCTTGCCGAGCACACGGTGCCCACGTTAAAGCCAGAGGCAGGTCATATACTCTGCAGACCAATGTCAAAAACTCTGATACCTCAGGTAATGCAGCATAGTAGAATTCATTATAGACCTGCAGAAACTGAAACAAAAAGGGCATATGACATTTAGCAACCAAAATTCATTGTTTCTATGTATTGATGAAGTAAGGGTTTGATTTAGGAGACCATTTTTACACACCTCTCTGCTTGGGGGATTCAAGCTTCTTGAACTCCTTAGATTAACAGACTACAAAAAAAAACAAGAATTTTCTTTACGCTACAATACAAACAAAACTTCCCATTGAGTTAGAGAAATCAAGGGAAGAGAAAAAACCTCGAGAGCTTTACAGATATTATCAAGCTCTGGCCTGTAATTCATCTTCTGAGTTGTTGTAACAATCTCAACAACACCCAAACAAGTTCCACTACCTCTTTCAAACACAGGAAGGGCTAATGATCCACGAACATCACATTGCTCTGCTTCTTTGATCCGCGGATACTCTTCGCTTCTAAAGAACCGCACATCAGGTGTCCACTCAGGTAGTTTCTTAAGAAAAACACGACCGGGGAGACCAACAGACTCTTTAGAATCCTCATCAGCCAGGAAATTATAAGCCACTGAAACATCTCTATATCTTTTAAGACTCGAGTATTTCGGGTTGAAGAAGTGTGGCTGCTCCGAAGTTGTGAGAAAGTTCTTGCCTTCTTGTTGAATTGGTAGCCATATCTGTATGAGGAAGTCTTTATCTTGCACCTCCTCGTTAAGACCCTCTATAGCTTGTACTAATCTCTCTTTCACTGATGAAGAAGGACCTTGGCTTGTTCTTGGAGCAATCCAATATCTTCTTCCTCCCTCAGATTCTTCAAGGAGAAACTTCTCTGCTTGTGCAGAACTCATAACTGCAGACTGGTCAAAAGGTACTTGATTGGAGAGATCCTCGATCTTGAGAAAGCCCGGTGGTATTGGAGGAAACTTTCTCCCTGTTTCTTCGTTGGAGATATGATCTTGTGAAAGGTTCTCAGCATATTGATAACCGTAAAGGTACGAGTTGTTGTTGTTGTCATTCATGGTAGTAGAATCGGATACTTGTTGTCCCATGGTCTGCTTCAAGCTCTTACCATCAGTTGTCTCAAGCCAACATCCATCAAACAAGAGTTCATCCATGAAATCCATATCCATAGCGGAGTCAGAGAATACACCAAAGTTAGAGTTTGGTAAGAAATTGCCATCTCCACCACCACGACCACCTTCCATATCAAAACAATCTCTTTCTCTTGTATCAACCAAAAGCCTACCAATCAAATTATTCAAAGACTTGTTCTTTGATGTTGTAGTAATTCAAGAACCAGCAAGACCAAGCGTCTTTGAGGTCCCCTTAAGGTTCCTTTCGTCGTTGTCTACATAACCGATCTGCAAAGGTTGCAGAAACATGATCAAGAACCAAACAAGAAACAAGATAAGAGCCAAAAAAAACTCAGTCTTTGTCAACTGGAAGATCAAAAGTGTGTTTCAACATGTATATAATAGATTTTAAGAGATGTGAGATCATATATAGAGAGAGTATATAAAAGCTAGAGAGAGTTGACTTGAAAGAAGGATTCATCAAGTACTAACATCAGCTTCTCAAGTACAATATTCCCCAATGGACATGGAAACTCCAAGAGGGCCAATTATTGAGCCCTTCAAAGACAATTCATACAAAAAAATTCCAGCAGACAATAAATGCCACACACAAGAAAAGAAGAAAAAAAAAGATAATGGAATTATAAAATTAAGAATATGATGCGCTTCATGACATCAGTTTCCAAAGAACAAAAAAATCTTCTGATGCTCCATAACACAACAAGTATCCAAAAAAAACCCAGAAATAGTTACTATCTTGAAAGAGAAAAAAGTTACTTACTTTATCAAGATTCCTTGAGCAAGTAGAGAGAATTTCAGGAAGAAAAAAAAGAATTGACTTTGGGTTTCAAACACACAGAAGAAGTAAGTTAACTGACAGAAAAACAAAAGTTTTGCTCTGTTTTTCAGTTATTAAGAGGTTTTGTTTGTTTGGTCTATGTTTATTGGTACACAGACACATAAATGATGAAAAGATTCTGAACCAAAAAAAAAAAGCTTAAGGAAAAATTCTTTAGCTCTCAAATAGATGATAGTATCATCACCACAAGTTCTTTTTTTTTCTCTCTCTCTGGACACAAGTAGGTGATGAAGGGTAATATTAGTCTATTTTAATCTCACCATGTGGGCGTGCAGAATCTTTCCCCAAGAACAAAGTGGACCCTTTTTATTACCATCCAATTAGATCTCTCTACTGTTTCTTCTAATTAAAATTCACACTTACATTAGTTTAGCAAAAAATAATCTCACCATGCTTCTCTGTTTTGTTCTGCGAAGATATTGAGAAATAGAAAAAAAGAGAGTTTTGAGAAGTTATGGTTTTTTTAAGAGCTGAGATGATTGTTCTTCTTAATGATGTAGTTGGTGATGTCTTTTGGCCTATTTGTTTGAGATTCTTCCAAATTTTAATATATTAATTAGGTATAATTAATTATTGATTACGTAAGCAAATATGTACATTTGATTGGTTAAACTCGATCTGTAAATGTATCAATGGAAAGAAGAGGGAGAAAGATTCTTTGCAGAAGACAATGTCTGTCATTGAACAGGTTTCATTAATTATTTTGACCTTCAAGATTCTTTCTTTAATTTACTCCTCTCAAAAACAATAATCCCTTTCTGACCTCAGCCCTAGTTTTTTTATTTAATTTGTTTGATTGATTTTTGTTTACAAAGTTTGAAATTTTCTTAAACGCCCTTTGAATAAATTATTGCTTTTTATTCATCTTTCTTTTGGTTTCAGAATTTGCCATGGTGTTTATTTTTCCATCTCTCTGTACGTAATAACTAATAAGTATATATACATGTGTATGTGTGTGTGTGTGTGTGTATGCACATAGATTGATACAAGGATACAAATTAAAATAATTAGCCAATAGTTACTCTTCTTCTATAAGATTGAGTTTTGTATTGATTTCAGTACAAAAGAGGTTTTAAACTATGTTATATATATTCATTGAAATTGTTAACTTTAATGCTTTTCTGAAAGTTAATTACATGCTTTCAAATGGCATCCATGTGAGTCTGATTCATGGAAGAAGAGGCTGAAATAGTTTTTTTCCGAATTATACAATGATTCGTTCACTAGCTAATTGCCTAATTGAATTTTTTTTATTTTTTTTTATAAAAGTTCACACTAATTTATCATAGCAAACTTTTTAAAAACTATAATGATAGACGTCGTACTTTCCATTTTCCATGATGGCTATAAAGTGTCATCATTTAGAAATTACTTGAATTATTGAAGTTCAATAACAAATGTTGGGATATTTGACCAAAACAGATATGAAAATAACCACATTTTTACATAAATTTAGATTTTTTAAAAGGAATTTATGTGTGTTATATATGGATCCCAGAAGTACTTGAATCATTTAGAAATCTTCTTAAACTTCTTAATTTTTGAACATATGATTTTTTTTCTCAAAGTGTGTACAATTAAAGGAAAATGAAACAAAGAAGCAGTAATTTTTTTGTCCAAAAAAAAAGAAACAGTAATTTCAATTAATAACAGTTTAAAATATCATTTTCCATAGTTTCAACAATACTGTATACAGGTTAATTTTCAAAATATCACTTTCCATAGTTCCAACACTACAGACAGTAGGTTAATTTATAAAAAATTATGTATATATGAACGGTTTAAAACGATATGTGATATATATCTGATTGTATATATGATATATTAACTTTCGGATATACATATATGCTTGATATGAAATATTATTTTTCTTAATTTTTGAAAAGTTAAAAATATTAGATATATATATCTTTGTTTGTGCATTGGATTCTTCTACTAGAAAGAAGAAGAAAGGCATTTGTTGCAAACACACATACAGATAAAATTGGAGAAGATATCATGTTGAAACAAATATGAAAAGAGTGTGAAGTAGCTAAGAATGAAGCATCTTTTAGAGAGCTATTGTGCTAGAATAACGTGTGGTGACTGGTGAAGAAAGCATTTTATTCAAAAACTTGATTGAAAAGAGATTTTTTTTGTTGAAAAGAAGAGAGAGTGTTCATAGTGAAAGAAACACGAATATTAATAAAAAAAAATTGCAAATGTAGGTCGTTGATGACGAAGAGTAAAAAGGAGCTGCTCATTAAACTCTATAAACTGTGTTCAATAATTAACATGTGTTTGAATTAATTTGTTCGGTTGATTGGATTAGTTAGACTTTTTGTTTTGTAAAACAAAACTTAGTGATAGTTGTAGAAACCATTATTTTTTTTGTCAGAGAACGTTGTAGAAACCATCCGGTACTTGTTATAGCTTTTGTGTCAGTTAGTTCGTTGATGTGAGTTATGCTCTACACCTAGTTCAGAATGCATAAGTACAATAACATAACCAAAGAAGATGATTCATCATATATAAGATTCAACGAAGTGGTCAGATTCAGTGAGATAATATGTATGTGGAAAATAAAACGTATACAAAATGTACGTAAAAAGTGTACTAAGCAATGTACCCATCCGAGAAATTTCGTGATTGAGTCACTCGTTCTTTTATAAGGTTTACATTTAGAAGATTTTAATGTGCGACTTCAACATGAAAGTTGACAATTTCAGTACCGATGAAGACAGAAGTTATCGATCCAAGTCCAACTATACGGCAAATTCATCATCCAATCCGGTCTTACACACATGTTCTTCTCGATTTTGTCAATTCTGAAAATAGTAAAGTAGATGACATTTATAGAAATAATCTAAAATAATTTGCAAAGGGTCATCAAGGCTTTGAGATGAGAGAAATATGGGTTAAGTAGTTAAGCCACTTTGCTCCAAAAAGTAAGGATCAAACGGCTCTCAGCGATCTGAGGAGTCATCGTCCCTTCTTCATCGTCCGATCCCCGACTCGCCGCATCCAAAGACCTCACTAAACAAATGGTTTCCTTTACATTATAATCGTCTTACTTTAAGTTTCCTCATATTTCATAACACTTAGTTGAAATCCTCGTGTTTGTACGATAAGTTGATAACTTATCAGTTTTAACGTTAACGTATACATACAATTTATTTATATTACAATTTATACAAGATATATTGTCGTGCACGAAATATCTCTCTAATTTTTATGTATAAAAAAATTGCACGAAATTTCTAACACTGAAATTCTTTGTCTGAATCCAGCAGGTCCTACACATGTCGCTTTTACGGAAACAATAATTTATCTCTTTAATTACATGATTAAACCTCCTTATAAGTTAACAAATGTCAAAACCAAGAGCGTCATGTATATTGTAAGCGTAAAATTGCTAAGAATGATTAGTAAGTGGCGCTAAATCTAAAGGCAAATGTTAATTGTAGTAAGTAACTACTACTTTACTAAATTATCTCATAATTACTTCTTTGTTTGAATGAAAATAAACTAATATAGATATAATATTAATATTCTGAAGCAAAGCCGCGATAATGGAAGCTGATGTCACTGCCGTTTAATGACTTTTTAAATGAAAGCAGTGATTAAAATTTATTATTTTTGTCGCCACCCATTGCGGCATCACACTAGAAGTTAAATGAGATAATTGTTCAATATTAACAATTTGCTAGTTTTGATTTTACAATTATAGTTTGATTAGGTGTAAAGCCTGGATTTAAAGAAAAAATTACTATTCCTCGAAAATCCACCTAATATATTTTGATTAGTCTAATAATTTATGGTGCAATATATGCATATACTGTAAATAGTTCTTATACGTTTTTCTCCCACGATGACGTGCTTCCCACATAATTAAATTTAGCTACAGTATTATATACTAATGCCTATACATATATTGATATATACTTAACATATGTATGTACGCTGTACTGGCTGGTTTCTAATATCACCATGATTATTTTTCAATTACGTACGGATCTGAATCTGATTAATAAATTACAGTTTACATAACTTAAAGACATAATGCCTAGTCAACTTCAAAATCAAATATAATTTTTTTTTTTTAAGTTTTTGTTTTGCTTTTATATATTTTTATAAAACAACATCGTATAGCAGGCATCAGCAATCAGGAATCGTCAAAATCATTCATATATATATATATATGTTGGATCTATCTGACATTTTCTTACGACGTCATCCAATAAATTAATGTTTTTGGATTATATAATCACTACTTGTTTTCTGAAAGAATTGAGAGTATTGAATTAGATTTCCAATCATAATTTTTTTATTGAAGATATTCCTACAAAAATATGGATATATTCATTGAAAATAATATATATATATATAATTTATGAACTTTTGTTATTATTTAATTTCTGTAAAACTTTTAGTATCCATCAGGATTCTGGCTGTTGTAGTCTTTGACTAATTTTGTGAGTGTGCAGTTCTCTTAGCAATGATTTTTTTTTTTCTTTCACAAACCGCTCTTCGATTGATCTCTGAACAAGCTTACTAACGAATTACTGTAGCCGAAGTTGTCGTAGTAAACTACATTTGAGCATGTTGAGAAAAAAAAGTTTGAGCATAGATAGTTAACCCTTTTTTTAAAGGATGGAGTGCTTGTCAAAGATGTAAAGGACGTGTGAGGAGATAAATGGGTCAACTTCATCTTACGTAAGCCTTCATATCTACCATTTTTAAACACATATAAACAAATCAACAACATATAAAATATTATGATGCATATGATACATTTATACTTTTTGTCAACATGTTGTAGATGTAGACATATGAAATGAATTACAATGTACGTGAACAATTTTACAACATATTTGTCACGCGCCTGTGATTAACACGAGCCATGTACTAGAATCAATCAAGAGCTAGGGAAATTCATCTTTGATATAAATAAATCTCACCAGAAGATTCTCCTTGTTGTTTTTGATGTATTTATATACCAACAAGCATCGCTGTAAACGATAGTTATTGTTATTAAAAAGAGTTAGTAGTTGAATATTCACGAAGGTTGTGTGTCGCACTAGCTAGCTCGATAATTGTTTGAAGGACAATTGATTTAATATTTGTTTAATAGATTCGAGAAGATTAATTGAAAACTGTCTCGGATTAGGGTTCGTGCATGTTGTAATTAGTTCCGCGTGTTTACCTATAATGCATCTGAATCTTTAGACTAATAATTTTCTTTAAGATTCAATCTTTATTTAAGCATTGTTTATGTTAAAGCTAGCTGGTGAAAACAAGGTTATCTTAGATATAAGTAACACTAAGATTCTCTAGCGGAATAAGATCTAATCTATATACGATAGAATGGTAAGAGTTTTAAGAAAATAATTAAAAATAGAATGGTTGGAGTCTTGGAGATCGTGGTGAGTTTGAGATCAAGTCAAACAACGAAATTTGGCAAGAATAATACTAATTAAGCTTCCGTGAAATTAAAATGTTTTCCCTTTTCTTAGTTGGCTTAAATTTTACAAAACGGCTCAATATCTGCTTATGAATTTCATGTTTTAAGAGATCAATTCTGTTCTCTAGTATTTGGTTGGATATACGTTTGAAACTTTCTTTTACATTTTGGTACAACACAAGTTTTGTTTTCTTTCTTGATTCAAGTGTTTTTTTCTTTTCTTTTCTGATCTGATTCAAAATTAATTAATATACCAGAAAATCAGTGCATTTCGAAAGCACAAAACTAAATATTTTTCTTTATTAAGCATATATATAGCAGAATATCCTACATACGTTATACTTATCATCAAATCACAACATGTACATTGACCTATTAATTAGAAGGAAACATCCAATATACCTACAGACATTATATATATATATAGATACTAATTAGAGTCCTAACCTAAGATCTAAACAACACCCTGATGTGTCCGAAGTAGAAAGATCCTGTATTGTTGGAGGAACATTCAAATCCAAAGCACCACTGATCATCGGCTCCTCCTCCTTTTCCCAATGACATCTCATGTGACCTCCTAAAGCTTGACCACTCGAGAACACTCTAAAACAGATATTACACTTATGATGCCCTGAAAACGTAAGGATTTTTCCCTGATGATCATGCCCACTAGAAGTAGAAACCGTCATAGGATCATCGGTTACGTTTGTGATAGCGAAACAGCCTTTAACGTTTTTATGACTCGCTCTGTGTCCTCCTAAAGCCTGATGTGATCCAAACACTTTCTTACATCCTCCACACTCGAACCGTTCAATACTCGATGATGATGGTGTACCATTAGACAGCATTAAGAGACAAGAAGCGACTTCATGGTCTTCCTCGGACATAAATGAGACCCAATTTGGTAATATCTGGTTTAACTGTTTTGAAGAAGCCGCGGTGGGCACACGGTAGTTAGGAGGAGGATTAATGCCACGCCATTGACGCTCAGGGTGACATCTCATGTGACCAAAGAGAGCCTTCCAAGACCAAAACTTTCTGCCACATTCAGTACATGGACGTGTGATTTTGGGGGCATTTGGGTCTGGTTTTTTGGTGTATTTTGGTTTTGACGCGGATTTTGGTGAAGAACTAGAGGATGAAGCAACGGTTTTGGTGCGTTTCTTCTTAGGACTGTGATCGTAGCTTGAAGATAAAGCAAACTGGAGATTTGGATTAGGGTTGCTTGTGTTAGAAGGATGAAGTGGAATGTGAAAACTGCGATCATCATAGGAATGATTGTTGTTCATTGTGAGCACGTAGAGGAAGTGATGGAAGAAAAGTGGGAAAAAAAAGAGTAGAAGTTAGAGAAAGGGTTGCTTAAGTAGAAGAAGAAGGAGAGGTTACGTGGGAAAGAAGTTATGGAGGAACAGGGAGACAGTTAACTTCAGTTGAGGAACAGAGCGGTTTACTATGTAAGGAAGAGACTTATCTCTTTGCAGTTTGAAACCACCACGTTTTTTATGTATCAGTTTTGCTGCTTATTATTTGTTGGCCCAAGTTTATCTTTGATGGGCCTTATAATACTAGAGTTCATTATTTCTTATGGGCCTTATAATACTAGAGTCCATTATTTCTGATAGGCCTTATAAATCTTGCGTCTATTATTAAATTCTAAGCCTATGCAAGAATATTGAAGCAACAAAATTCCAAAGCCAACAAAATTCCAAAGCCAATTGGAAGATTTGGAAAAAGTAAAGATTTTAGTGGAGTTTGAGCTTCCATTACTCAATTTCGGTGGAGGTTCCACACTTCCACAGAAATAAAATCGCCACTCTCCCATCCCATGATTCACACTATTGAAATTGGACATTTGATTACGATTTGTTTCCTAGATTATTATTTTTGTTTCTATATCCGTTAGATTTTCTTTATCGTGCGTTTTCTTATCTTCCTGAAACATTTAAATAATAACAAGAATTGTTTTTGGTATAAGTAAACTTGTCTCTCTTTTTTGGTAAGAAGGTTTAAGGTTGCCTATATAGGACAACAAAATCAGAAAATGCCATAAGCATCTGTAATTTTTATTGGTTTGGGGTAAAAAAAGGTTACAAATAAAAGAATGGTCCAACAACATACATTCATTTTTGGAGTTATGTCATATGTGGAACATGGGAAGATGTTTTAAATACCTGAACCAAATAATATTCGAAATATCCAGACTTTCTCATTGTCGCATGAAAGACCACAAAATATAATACTATTACTTTTCAAAAAAGAAAATGAAACAATAAAATAAATTTAAAACAGTCATTGGATCAAGGTATAACGGAATCCAAATACAAGTATAATATATAATTATAAAATACTGATTCAATAATCAAAAGTATAATCATACAACTCCATGACGCAAACGATTAATGGTCCCAAAGATGATTTGGTTAATTATCTCTTTTTTTGGGTTAATGATTTCACTAGCCAATAAAAGATTATAGACTACCATTATAGATTATAGTAAGGAATAATATGTTTCTCATCATCATCTTCTTTACTTTGGCTGGGAACCAAAAGGGTCACTTCGTCACTTGCAAACAAAACAAAAAGTTTTCATTTTTCACTGGAAACAAAACTTACAAGTTAAGAAGTTCACATTTTTCAATCGATAATGGCTCATTATCTATGTCGACAATTATGGTTAGTCTATCCAATTTCCTTCTCTAACTCTTTTTTTCTTAGCCTGTAAATGTGACTAGTGCATGAATTCTGATTGGAAGTAATCAAATCCCACCAAAAAGCTTACCACTTTCCTAAATCTTCAAGCAAACCCATGATTTTACTTTTGTCAGTTTACCTCCTTTTTGTTTATTGAAGACCTACTCCTTCCTTTTTTCAGGTTTTTATATGTGTACTCCTCTTGCTTGTTCCTCATGCTTTCTTTCAGCTAGATTTTTCATGTGCCTGACGAATCTGCTTTTCTTTAAAGGATGATTTTGGTTTGGGTTTGGGTTTTGGCATCTCTGCCACTCATTTCTTGACAATCCTTGTTCTCTATGTTTGAGGTAAGGGTTTAATCCTCGTGACACTTTTTCAGTTCTGGTTAAAGTCACTTTCTTTGCTTATCTTCCTTATTCTTTTTGTTTCATTAGAAGTTTCTAGCTTTCTCTTCCTATGTTACTCTTTTTAAAAAAATCCCATTTTGATTTGGTGAAGTGGCTCACAATCTCTCATTTTGTGATTCTTAAAGTTTTTGGGAATTTTATCTAATTGTTGTTTGTTTATCAAACTTGGTGTTTCAGGAACTGATTAAGCCAAAGCTATGTTTTGGGTTTTGGTTCTGTTGAGCTTCATTGTTCTTATTGGTGATGGGATGATTTCAGAGGGAGCTGGTTTAAGGCCTCGTTATGTTGATGTTGGAGCAATATTCAGTTTAGGGACTTTACAGGGTGAAGTTACAAATATTGCTATGAAAGCTGCAGAGGAAGATGTAAATTCTGATCCTAGCTTCCTTGGTGGATCAAAATTGCGTATAACGACGTATGATGCAAAGCGTAATGGATTCCTCACCATCATGGGAGGTGAAAAAAAGATATGATCTTGTTTCGTTGATTCTTGTTTTGGAACTAAACTTTTACTTATCCTTTGTGTTGGTTTTATTTCACAGCTTTGCAATTCATGGAGACTGATGCTGTGGCTATCATTGGTCCTCAGACATCAATAATGGCTCATGTACTGTCTCATCTTGCAAATGAGCTTAGTGTGCCTATGTTGTCATTCACAGCTTTAGACCCTAGTCTCTCGGCGCTTCAGTTCCCGTTCTTTGTCCAGACAGCACCTAGTGATCTCTTTCTGATGCGTGCCATTGCGGAAATGATAAGTTACTACGGTTGGTCAGAGGTGATTGCATTGTATAATGATGATGACAACAGTAGAAACGGTATAACAGCTTTAGGCGATGAGCTCGAAGGAAGGCGCTGCAAGATTTCATACAAGGCTGTGCTTCCTTTGGATGTGGTGATTACGAGTCCTCGTGAGATTATAAATGAGTTGGTTAAGATTCAAGGGATGGAATCTCGGGTAATCATTGTGAACACTTTCCCTAAAACAGGTAAGAAAATCTTTGAGGAAGCCCAGAAGCTTGGCATGATGGAGAAAGGCTATGTTTGGATAGCTACAACTTGGTTGACTTCTCTGTTAGATTCTGTTAACCCGTTACCTGCCAAGACTGCTGAATCTCTTAGAGGCGTGCTTACTCTTCGTATTCACACGCCAAATTCAAAAAAGAAAAAAGATTTCGTGGCACGGTGGAACAAGTTGAGTAACGGGACTGTCGGTTTAAACGTTTATGGTCTCTATGCTTATGATACTGTCTGGATCATTGCTCGAGCTGTTAAGAGACTTCTAGATAGCAGAGCTAACATTTCCTTCTCTAGTGACCCAAAGTTAACCAGCATGAAGGGAGGAGGGTCACTGAATCTAGGTGCATTGAGCATATTTGACCAAGGATCACAATTTCTTGATTATATTGTGAATACAAATATGACTGGTGTTACAGGTCAAATACAGTTTCTTCCTGACAGATCAATGATACAGCCCTCATATGACATCATAAACGTGGTTGATGACGGGTTTAGGCAGATAGGGTATTGGTCTAACCATTCCGGGCTCTCTATTATACCTCCAGAGTCACTATACAAAAAGCTTTCAAATCGTTCGAGCTCAAACCAACATCTGAACAATGTGACTTGGCCTGGTGGGACTTCTGAGACACCACGTGGTTGGGTTTTTCCTAACAACGGGAGACGATTGAGAATCGGTGTACCCGATAGAGCAAGTTTTAAGGAGTTTGTGTCAAGGTTGGATGGAAGCAACAAAGTGCAAGGGTATGCCATTGATGTCTTTGAAGCTGCGGTAAAACTGATTTCTTATCCGGTTCCTCATGAGTTCGTCCTATTTGGAGACGGTCTCAAGAACCCAAACTTCAATGAATTTGTCAACAATGTCACTATTGGGGTGAGCAAAAGAATCAAGAAAATATCATTTCTCTTACAAAGCATTGTCGAAACTGACTGTAATAGTTGTGAGTTGTTCATTTCTGCTTTCAGGTATTTGATGCTGTTGTAGGAGACATAGCTATTGTTACGAAACGAACAAGGATTGTGGATTTCACTCAGCCTTACATAGAATCAGGGCTTGTCGTGGTTGCTCCTGTCACAAAGCTAAATGATACTCCGTGGGCGTTTTTACGCCCTTTTACACCTCCAATGTGGGCTGTTACAGCAGCTTTTTTCCTCATCGTTGGATCAGTAATATGGATTCTTGAACATAGAATCAACGATGAGTTCCGCGGACCTCCAAGGAAACAAATTGTTACTATTCTCTGGTTAGTAAACAGTCACTGAAGTTGCATTTTATCAATATGTTGGCACATAACATACCTAAAGACCTCATAAGCTATGATCTATGTATGCAGGTTCAGCTTCTCCACGATGTTTTTCTCCCACAGTAAGTTACATCTAAAAACTGCAGCTAAGTTACTACTGTATAGGTGATGATATCTCCAACATCTTTATGCTACTAAACTTGCAGGAGAGAACACAGTGAGTACACTCGGTCGTGCTGTTCTGCTCATCTGGCTATTTGTGGTACTAATCATAACATCAAGCTACACAGCGAGTCTTACATCGATTCTTACAGTGCAACAGCTAAACTCACCAATCAGAGGAGTAGACACACTCATCAGCAGCAGTGGACGAGTTGGGTTTCAGGTAGGTTCTTATGCAGAAAACTACATGATTGATGAGCTTAACATTGCCAGATCCAGACTTGTACCACTCGGCTCTCCTAAAGAATACGCTGCAGCTCTTCAAAACGGAACTGTTGCTGCAATTGTTGATGAGCGTCCTTACGTTGATCTCTTCCTCTCAGAATTCTGCGGATTTGCCATTAGAGGCCAAGAATTCACCAGAAGTGGCTGGGGATTTGTGAGTACCTTCATTTAAAACTGTCTCTGCGGTTTGTTTGAACATTAATCTTGATCATCTTTTTTGCGGTTTTGTTTGTAGGCATTTCCAAGAGACTCTCCATTAGCAATCGACATGTCAACCGCGATCTTAGGTCTATCAGAAACCGGACAGCTTCAAAAGATCCATGACAAGTGGCTTTCAAGATCTAACTGCAGTAACCTCAACGGTTCAGTGTCAGATGAAGATTCAGAACAGCTTAAACTCCGAAGCTTCTGGGGATTATTCCTTGTGTGTGGGATCTCTTGTTTTATCGCTCTCTTCATCTACTTCTTCAAGATAGTCCGCGACTTCTTCCGCCACGGCAAATATGATGAAGAAGCCACAGTACCTTCACCAGAAAGTTCACGTTCTAAATCATTGCAGACATTTCTAGCTTATTTTGATGAAAAAGAAGACGAATCCAAGAGAAGGATGAAGCGTAAACGAAACGATGATCTTTCTTTAAAGCCTTCTAGACCAATATGACAGATCCATCAAGACTCAAGCATGAAAGATGAAGAAATGCAGACACACATACCTCATACTTATATAGTAGAATGCAGATTTTGATTTTAACTGTACTTCAAGAATAAGCCTTGAAGAATACGGAACATTTTTTAACCAAAGAAAGTGAAGCATTAACTTGTAAGACAAAGCTATATCATACATAGTTCTTAAAAAAAAGAATTACTTGGTATCCTTTTTATCTTCCAGTTATGTTGCATACCAAAACTGTAAAAACTAGAGGTGCCAATCCGGATTAGGCAGTTTAGTTGCTAAACCGACTATATCCAAACTCGGAAGCTTTCCAAATGTACCGGTTGGTTTTTACTTTTTATAGGATAGTTAGTGGTTGCTGATTAGCCATTGAATCAAATTAGTCACACTAATCACTAAAAACATTTATAAACTCAAACAGTTAAAAACTTGGCTAGTTTTCTGTCATATACTACTATTATGTAAATTAAATACTAAGAAAAAAAAACTATAAAAACAATCTCAAAAAGAAAAAAAAACTTTCAAAAATCTGAAGAGAAAATATCAAAATTCGAATAAAAAACTTGGATACTTAAAATCTACATAAAAATGATATAAAAAATATTGAATATTTGGAATCTCTAACGACTAATGCTGGATCCAAAATCCGGTTAGTTATCAATTTTTATATAATATTATGAAAATTAAATATCAAAACAATAAAAAGATAGAAAATAAAAAATAAAAATAAACCTTAAAAATCCAAATACAAAATATCAAAATTTTGAAAAAGCAATATAAAATTCGAATTAAAAATCTCGATATTAAAAATCTATATAAAGATGATATGAAAACAAGTTGAATGTTTGGAATCGCTAACAACTAATGTTGGTTCCAAAATACGATCAGTTTCATACATCATTATGCAAATTTAGTGTAAAAAAAAACCTTTTAAAAATCCGAATATCCAAATTTACATAAAATGATATGAAAACAAGTTGAATGTTTGGAATCGCTAACAACCGAGACTGGATCCAAAATCCGCTTAGTTTCAAATATCTTTATGTAAATTTAGAATAAAAACAAAATAAAAAATAAAAAAAAACTTTAAAAGTCCGAAAAAATTGACTTAAAAACTTGGATACTAAAATCTTCATAAAAAATAAGAAAACAAGTTGAATGTTTGGAATCGCTAACGACCGAGGTTGGATCCAAAATCCGGTTAGTTTCATATATTTTTATGTAAATTTATAATTAAAAAAAAAAACCGGAAAAATTGACTTAAAAACTTGGATACTAAAATCTACATAAAAAAAATGAAAACAAGTTGAATATTTGGAATCGCTAACGACCGAGGCTGGATCCAAAATCCGGTTAGTTTCATATATCTTTATGTAAATTTAGTATCAAAACAAAACAAAACAAAAAAACGTTTAAAACTTTTAAAAATCCGAATAAAAAACTTGGATAATATATCTACATAAAAATGATATGAAAACAAGTTGAATATTTGGAATCGCTAACGATCAAGACTGTATCCAAAATCCAGTTAGTTTTCATATCATCGTTATGCAAATTAAAAATCCGTGAGAAAATCGATTTTTGGGAGGAAAAAAAAAAAGTAAATAAGAAGGGATAGGAAATGAACCTCAATTTGTTGATGGGCTTCTGAGTATTATATGGGCTGAAAATGAGATTTGCAGTCCAAGCCTCTTTCGTCCACCGCCATGTCCGTCTTCCCCGTGTGCGTGTCCGTGACTGATAAACCAAAAGCCTCCGATCATCCGATGAATCATGAACCGGAGAAACCCAAAAGTCGCCGATCATCCGATGAATCATGAACCGGATAAACCCAAAAGCCTCCGATCATCCGATGAATCATGAACCAGAAAACGCAAAATCTTCCGATGAACCATTGCATTGAAGACAGGGTAAACAAAATCCGGAATCCTTTGAATTCAAACAAAAGTAGAAAACTTCCGACGACGGAGACTGAGAGAAGATATCGTAACGCCATTAACGAGAGACAAAGGAGGAAGAAGAAGAATCAGAGTTGAATTAGAAGCGAAGGAAACAGGAATCGAAGAAGAGAATGGTGAAAATCAGAGCAATTGCGTATGTAATTTCATCTCTCTCTCTCTCACTTAAGAATTTTCTATCTCTGAGAAGGGTTCCTCAATTTATAGACACATCGTTTGTGTTTGGGATTCAAAGTTTCCTTTTTTCTTAACGGCTCTTTGTTGTTTCCTTTTTCTTTGTTATTTCCTTTTCTAAAACAAATTTTGGATTGTTTCCTTTTTCCACTTAAAAAGCTTAGAGCAATGAGAGTCTCGCACGTGCCCTCATTAGCCAAGATTCGCAAGAAAACAATGGATGATATATTTGGCATTAGCTTTGAAACGTGTAGCGACTGATTGTAGCCAAACCATAGAGCAGCTTGTGTGATTGCAGAAACAGAGCTCGAGGCTACAAATCACAGAGCTCGAGGCTACAAGGTTTAGAGTTTGAGCAATGAAAGGAGAAGAAGCGAGGAAAGACGCTGAATTGCTCAAGAATTATAGGTGAATAAATCACTTTCTGCTTTGAATGGGAAAGAAGCTGGAGCATTTGGTCGCACCATAACTGCGGTTGCAGTGATTGACACGGCGGAGAAAGGTTACGAGATCGGAGAGAAAATGGTCCAAGTGTTCTTGAAGATCGGAAACTTGAAATCTACTGCTTCTGTGAAGAAACTTGATAAAGTCGGAGCTAGACTTATCGAAAGTATGTAATTGAAAGTTTACGGATTTGTTCTATGGATTCTGCAAATGGTAAATGGTAATAAAGAGATTCGTAACTGAAAGTTTGAAACTTTTTTTTCTCCCCACATGAAGAAGACGAAACAGAGAGAGATGATTATTACTGCACAAAGTAAAAAGACAACAACAAATCCACATGAATATTACACAAACTTTTTATCTCAACAAGTCTTTCAGTTTCTCACTCGTTTTTAGCAGCTTCAGCTTGTCTAGCTCCAACAGAAAAGAACTCTGTGATGACTTCAAGTGGCATGCCTTTAGTTTCCGGGACTTTAATGAACACAAAGACCCATGAAATGCAACATACGATTGCGTACATTCCAAACACACCAGCTAGTCCAATGGATTTGAGCAGCACGGGGAGACTGTAAGTGACGATTATGTCACAGATCCAGAAGGTGAGTGCGCAGATGGCGATGCAGATTCCGCGGACTCGAGTTGGAAAAATCTCTGAACAGAGGATGTTTGGAGCAGGACCGAAACCCATCACGAAGAAGCAGAAGTAGAGCACAACGCTTACGGTTGATAAGACCGCGTGCACAATGCTGTTCATGTGAACAAGATTTGAGATTACTAAAACCAATAGAGATGCTATCAGGATTGGTATCGTGGTGAGAAGCAAGGTCCTGCAAATATAAAATAAAAGACATTTCATAACGCATTTTAGCTTGTTTCGTTTATGTGTATTGTAAGAACAAAGGAAATTTAAGTTTTAATCACCTTCGACCAGAAAGATCCATGAGCCTCATTGCAACAGCTATTGCAGGTAACATCACAAAGGTTGTCAATGCACTTATAAGTAAGGATGCTGAGGAAGAACTAATCCCCATGTTCGATAGTAGGATCCCGACACCCGCCTGCTCAAGGATTTGCGGTGTGTAGTAAAGAACTCCGTTGATGCCTGAGAACTGCATTTCCAAGAGGAAGCAGGAAAACATAGAATTAGCATAAACCGCATTATTTCTTCTGTGATTCACTAATTTTGATGTGGCTATCTAGACTACCTGCTGAAGTATTTGAAGTCCAACTCCTACGACTAATGCACGCTTGACTCCAGGATCATGAAGATCATGCCAAATTGACCCTTTAGTTGTTTCGGATGGATGTACCATAGCAGGACCAATTGTATGTTCTTTGAGAAGGTCTTTGGAATAAAGAGCTGGTTGGCTAACCAAAGCAGACGCTTGTACAAAATCTGCCTCACCGGTTCCATCACCACCAGGCAATGAAACAATTGAGCCACGTCGAGATCCTGGGAAACCTTCTTGATGCAAGTATATCCGTTTAAACCCACCTTCTTTCTGTCCCGATTCATCTTCTCTTTCCGTCCATTTCCATGCCACTTGCCATCCACCTCCAATCCCCATACTACCCGCTCCTTCCCCTTGAGCTCCCTGCACTTGACTTCCATGTCTGAAGGTAGAAAGAGTTCCATGAGCAGTGTGAGGCATGTCTTTCTCCATGCTTGTCGTTTGACGTGAGATCAACGGAGAATGAAGATCATCTTCAGAATCATCTCCATGGTCGGATGGATAATCCTCACCTTCTCCAACAAGATTCTCTTCATCCCAATCTTCATGTCTTGGTTGATTCCCTCCAACACTGAACATACTCCCAAAATGTGGGAACAAGGCACTCCTCATGCTTCCAGTGTCCGGCATCTTCTCGTGAACGCTCCCAAACAGTGTGACAAGAGGATCAATCAATGAGCCTTGCCTCCTGCTCATTGTACTTCCATGGCGAGACAAAACACTCATAGTGCTTCCTCCTTTGACTGGCCTAGCAACCCAACTCAGCCCTTCTTCTGCACCATATAACTTAATTTGATCCTTATCCACAGCTATATCATGATCATCAGTAACTTCATCCGCGGGACCAATTATATATTCCTCTATGGTTGTTTCACCTCCAATTCCAAGACCCTCAACCAACAAAGCCATCTCACCTATACATTGCCACATAAGAACATTCAATAGAAAAGATTGGTTTCATTGAAAGAATTAGAGTCAGAACGATTTAAGACTAACCAGACACATCTTCGCGACCACGCAGTCTCTGAAGAACCCGCTTTGCTTCAAGCATTCGACCTTTGCTCACGAGCCACCTTGGGGACTCGGGCAAGAAGAAGACCGTGAGGAAGAAAAAGACAAGGGAAGGGATGAAAAGGACACCAAGCATCAATCTCCAGCTAGGTGATGGCATCAACGACATTCCGAAAACCATACAGTAAGATAAGAACATCCCTCCAGAGCCAGTGAACTGCGGTAGCGTATTCAACAGTCCCCTAATCTCAGGTGGTGCAGTCTCAGATATATAAATAGGAACAAGTGTGACCACAAGACCAACCCCAAATCCATCTAACAACCTTCCTAAGAGCAACACATAAACATTCGGAGACCATAGCATTACTAGAGAACCAACAAAGTAGAGAATTGAGGACAATATTAGCATGGGACGGCGACCAAGCCAATCAGCTACCCCTCCAGAGCATGTTGTAATCAGAGTAGCACCAATAAGTGACATCGCCACAATTAGACCTTCCACTGATGGATTACTCTCCAAATTAAACTCCTTTTTTATGTACAACACAGCTCCTGCAGAGTACCCAAAGAAAACTTAAAATCCATCACACAAGCAAAAGAGATAAGCTAAAAGATCTGTGAATTGTATCCATAAAAATCCTGACTTTATCGATCCTAAATTTCATAAACAGAATTATGGATACAGAAGATAATCAATCACCTGCAATAGTTGCGTTATCCCATCCTTGTAACAAGTTGCCAACAGCAGCAGCAATAGCAACAAGCACAGCTCCACTCATAATTCCGTCTTCTATCTTTTATCAAGAAATCTGAAGAGAATTTCGCAAAAACAGAGTCACTGATCAACGACGATGAGTGAGTGAAACAAAATCCACCTGAAAATTCGAAAATCAGACACAATCACTTGGTGAGCTAAAAGATAAAACAGAGAGAGATAACACCAAAAAGCATGACCTAAGACTATAACAAACCCTTTAGTGACGTAAAAGACACATACCCAAAGGAGTTCTAGAAAAAAAAAACAGAGGTGAAACCTCAGATGTCAAAATCAAAACTTTGAATAAAATTTGACTACTTTTTATCTCTACCAAGTAGAAGAGAAAGTAAGAAAGTACGAGAGAATATGATATACAGAGAGAGAGATGAAAACTAGGGTTAGCAACTTGGAATTGGAGGCAGAAGAAGCCACTATCAGTGAGCCGCTGCTTCAATGGCGTCACTAAGCAATCATAAAGCATTGTTTACCCTTTTGGTTTAAATCAAAAAAAAAGAAAACGAAAGCTAGATTTCGAAGTAACCGTGAGAATATAAAAATGAATACTTTTTTTTTTTGTGCGGAAGGACAGTGAACAGAGAGAGAAGCCTATGGGATTAGTGACACCTGCCGTTTTGCTCCTGTCCTCTCAAACCACGTATGTGTATTGTGTGTGTATGTCTCTCTTCTCTTTCTCGTGTTTGCGTACAGAATTTTTTCAGAGAATTAAGTACATCTTTAAATTTTGTTATCTTTTCGATTTGGGTCCACGAGTTTATTCACGGGCCTATACAATCAAATTAATATCTCGAAATGTTTCTGCTTTTTACCATCTTCGCTTTCATGAAGTAAAGGTAAAAACGGATATTAATTTGGGATTTTGTATGTAAAAAGATGAGTTTAATGTCGGCATAATTGGGGAAAAATATTTGGTGTTTTTTTGTAAATATGAAACAAATATAGGATTGGTTTTTGAAATCTTAGATTCATTGGGACTTATACGAGAAACTAGAGATAAATATCTGAGTTTTCTGAAAACAAAGTTATTGGTAAAGTAAAGTTTAGTTTGTTTACATCCGGAAAGCATCTTCAAATCATTTCAACTTTACATAATTAATCAAGAAAGAAAGAAACAATGCAATAATGGAGAATAATGTCCAAAGTCCAAATACAATGAGACACTTTAACTTTAGTTAATTGTGAGTCGTATTCGTATGTTACAATATAATGAATAGTTTTTTCTTCTTCACTTTACTATTCTTCTTACAGATTAAAAGGGAAGAAAAAGAATGTATAAAAAATCATATTGAGTTTTTTTTTTTTTTAGAACCGAGTACCAAATTCGATATACAGTCTCTAATTCTAAATGAATAACATTAACAAATTTTGATCAACGAAAAACAAACCATGTGACTACGACAACTACTGGTTTTCTGAAAATAAATATCTATCGTCCGTATATCAAAACTTGATATGTATAAAACAAAAGATATATTGTTAAACGTCGTTGTTAAAGTTCGTATATTTGACCGCAAAGATTACCATAAATGTATTTAGAACATAGGAAAAACATCTAATTGGTTAATAAATATTTATGACTCCATATTTCTTAGATATTTTCCGGAAATGAACGTAGTACAAGCGTTATGTTTGGAACTACAGTACACACCACAGAATATAAACACGCAATAGAATCTTTTTTCATAGACTTTGAAAGTTATGGCATGTGAATGCGAATATATAAAGATTCTTGTCCACATCCTCAATTAATCATCATCATTGCTTCTTAAAAATTCCGTAGAATGAGGAGAAACGTACCATTTATGTTTACTGGTAGTAGTGATTACTGATTTAAGATATTATTCTTGGGAAAGAAACATCTAGTAACAACATTTTGAAAAGAAAAAAATCAGAATGATTATTACGGAAAAATGAAAAATTCAATAACGTTATGTTTGTCACCAAACTAATGTTAAAACGAATTCAAACCAAGTTGGAGAGATGTTACAGGACAGTTTTGCTAAAAAAAATCAGCCAGCACATTGATACAAAACCCAAAATATAATTTTGCTTGTGTACGTGGAGGTGTCAAATTTGATTCAGTCTTGTGAAAATGTCAATTTGATAGCGTTTATAATTAAAATTTTCGGTTCTTTTTTTTATCTGGAATTGAAATGTGTAATATGTTATCATTTTAGGCCTTATTGTAAGGTCTAAAGTCTAAAACAATACAATAATACGGCCTTTGGGGTGTCTGAATTTTGTATTTGAACATTGGGCTGGATCAGTGAATAAACAAGGCCCAAAAGTAAAACTTATTAGGGATTATGTGCGGGGCTCCAGAAAGTTGCAATATATGGAAAAGTCAATCTCTTACGTCATAATAGTCAGTGACGCCATAATACTGTTTAAATATTTGGCATATCTTTATCTTAAGAAAAAATCTCAAGAGATTACTATTCTTTCTGATAGGAGATTGAATGAACGGTTGCTTCTTTTACAAGTAGATCACATGTATTTAAATTAGTCTTCTCATACGACGAGAATAAAACCATCGTGCTTAATACTTAAATTTTTTTACAATTAACGGTAACTAGTAAAACCAGAAATGCATTTTGATTTTGTACAAACCAACATTCTAATTTTAGTTTTTTTTTTCAATTACAATTTAAACGATAAACAAAAGAGAAACTGGTTTAAATTTAATAATGCAAAAGCAGAAGAAAGAAGGTGAGAGGAAACAGCGGAGAGAGACAGAGTCAGAGAGGTGTAGAAGTAGTAGCTGGTGAGCACTAATAAAAGACCTTTCTTCGCTCAATCGCCGCCGTAAAATAAAACACCATCACATTCTCATCCAACGAATCTAATCTATCCGACCAAACCAAAGCTCTTAAAAAATCTATTTTTATTCTTACTTCAATCTCTGAAATAAATAAACATAAAATATTGTAGCTTTCCTTTGTTGTTCGACTTTTCTCTTTTGTCTCCCCTAAATTTAGTTTCTCCTTTTAAGTCAGATTCCTTCCTAATCCCATTCTTTCAGTCTTCTCTTTCGCCCTTCTGAGTTCAACAACTGGTAACTAGATCCTCTTTTTGCTTTACTTCATTCTCTGTTTTGTTATTCCTTTAAAAGATCCATCGAAACTTCTTAGCTCTTTGTCTTTTTTTTGGTTATTTTGACTCTTTGATCTGATGTGGGTTTTGCGTCTTTCTTTACTTGTGGTATTGTTAAAGTTCGTTACTTTGTTCTCGTTTAGCTTCTTGTATTTGGTCTAATTTAAGTCTTTTGACTTTTGACAGTGTTATCTCTATGAACAGTTCCTTTGATGAAGAACACAAAGTGAAAGTTGCTGTCTTTATAACCAGGATTTGGTAATTCCCATTGTTTCATGGGCAATTCTTGCCGTGGATCTTTCAAGGACAAACTCGACGAAGGCGATAACAATAAGCCTGAAGATTACTCTAAAACCTCTACCACCAACTTGTCTTCTAATTCCGACCATTCACCGAACGCTGCAGACATCATTGCTCAAGAATTCTCCAAAGACAACAACAGCAACAACAACAGCAAAGATCCAGCTCTTGTTATTCCTTTAAGAGAACCAATCATGAGGCGTAACCCAGACAATCAAGCTTACTATGTTCTTGGTCATAAGACACCAAACATTCGTGATATCTATACCCTTAGCCGCAAGCTAGGTCAAGGTCAATTTGGAACGACTTATCTATGTACAGAGATTGCCTCAGGCGTTGACTACGCTTGTAAGTCAATATCCAAGAGGAAGTTGATCTCTAAAGAAGATGTTGAGGATGTTAGAAGGGAGATTCAGATAATGCATCATTTAGCTGGTCACGGTAGTATCGTGACGATTAAAGGAGCTTATGAGGACTCTTTGTATGTTCACATTGTTATGGAGCTTTGTGCTGGAGGTGAATTGTTTGATAGGATTATTCAGAGAGGACATTATAGTGAGAGGAAAGCTGCTGAGCTGACTAAGATCATTGTCGGTGTTGTTGAAGCGTGTCATTCGCTTGGTGTGATGCATAGAGACTTGAAGCCTGAGAATTTCTTATTGGTTAATAAGGATGATGATTTCTCTCTCAAGGCTATTGATTTTGGGCTATCTGTCTTTTTCAAACCAGGTAAAGTGTTTGAAGCTTTTAGTTAATGTTTTGCTTAACTAGGCTGGTAAAAGAATCTTATGAAACAGAATGTGACTTTCAGGTCAAATATTCACTGATGTTGTTGGAAGTCCATATTATGTTGCTCCTGAGGTTTTGCTCAAACGTTATGGGCCTGAAGCTGATGTGTGGACTGCTGGTGTTATATTGTATATATTGCTAAGCGGAGTCCCACCTTTCTGGGCAGGTATTTGTCATTTTCCATGTTAGCCTGTTTCTTAGTCATGTAGAAAGTCTAAGTCACCTGAAATGTGTTTTGTATTGTCGTTTTTGGAATCAGAAACACAGCAAGGGATATTTGATGCTGTGTTGAAAGGATATATCGACTTTGAGTCAGACCCGTGGCCTGTGATATCCGACAGTGCTAAAGACTTGATCCGCAGAATGTTATCCTCCAAGCCTGCAGAACGTTTGACCGCTCATGAAGTCTTGCGTACGTATTCACATAAATGATTACTTATAGTGACAACCAAACAGCATTAGACTAATATCCTTTTTTCAGGTCATCCATGGATCTGTGAGAATGGTGTTGCACCAGATAGAGCACTAGATCCAGCTGTTCTTTCTCGTCTCAAGCAATTCTCTGCAATGAATAAACTAAAGAAGATGGCTTTGAAGGTGAGTGATTTTGTGCGTAAACCCTTTATCTTCTTTGGTCTCTGCATCACTTCTCATGAAACTGTTTGTTTTACTCTTTGTTTTGGGCTCATCAGGTTATAGCTGAGAGTCTCTCGGAAGAAGAGATAGCTGGTTTAAGAGAAATGTTTCAAGCAATGGATACTGATAACAGCGGGGCAATCACATTTGATGAACTCAAAGCTGGGCTGAGAAAATATGGATCTACCTTGAAAGACACAGAGATCCATGATCTTATGGATGCGGTAAAAATCTAACCTTATTTGGTTAAGTACATTGACAATGAAGTATTGTTATGTATTCTTACACTCAGCTCTTTTATTGACCAGGCTGATGTAGACAACAGTGGGACAATAGATTACAGTGAGTTCATTGCAGCGACGATCCATCTCAACAAACTAGAGCGGGAAGAGCATCTTGTTGCAGCGTTTCAATATTTTGACAAAGATGGAAGCGGTTTCATAACAATTGATGAGCTACAACAAGCGTGTGTTGAACATGGCATGGCTGATGTTTTCCTTGAAGACATCATCAAAGAAGTTGATCAAAACAATGTAAGCTTATATGATGATCTGTTCCACATTCCTCGCTAGGCTAATGTCGAGGCATCAGCTGATAAAAAGTCTTATCGGTTCTTATGTTGGTCTGAACAGGATGGAAAGATTGATTATGGTGAGTTTGTGGAGATGATGCAAAAGGGAAATGCTGGTGTTGGAAGAAGGACGATGAGAAATAGTCTAAACATTAGCATGAGAGACGCGTAGAGGTTGTTTTCCCCGGTGTTTAATATGTTAGTGCGATCGTGACTGCGAAAATGTTCTTATTCATGGAATCAACAACCTCAATGCTCACCACCTAGAAGGCGATGAAAGAAGACCAAACCGGATTCATACCTGTGGATGGTTCGAGTTTTGTTTAACGACTGTGTGATTAATCGTCAAGTAGTTTTGGAGGTTTTTTCTTTACCTCTTTGTTGTTTGTTCATTATGGCCATTGTTGAAGTTAGTGAGCTTTGTTCATCATCTGCCATTGTTAAACTTTGTTCACTTGTATTTGAAAAAAACAAAAATGTCTTTGTATGTTGTGTGATTTCTAAGCATTTTTACTTTGAAAATCTATTTCTTCTTTTCTAGACGATCACGACCCTTCATCCATATCGGACTACACAACTCGATATTGAATAAATTTATATGAGAATAGTACCAATGGCCTATGATGTGGAAGATGATGAGCTAGCAAGTCTCAATCATGTAAATGAAAGTGCTTTTTCTAAGTAATCTGTATTTAAACTCAAATAAAACCAAAACTCAAAGCTGTTCCAAGCAAATTATTCATTGGCCACAATCTGTAATTTGGAACATTATGCACCAAAACCATTTTTAATGTATTTTACATATACAGGTTTTTTGGTACTTCTCCTATACACATGGCATATTCATATTAACAAAAAATATTTATTTTGGTGTCACTTTTCATATTTTATTAGTGTAAAATAACCTCTTCTTAAGAGTAACGTATGGCAATTTGGTCAGCTTTGTTATTTAAAAATTATATGTTAATTAGCTAAAATACGATCATTTGTACCCAAATTCTCTTAATTTAAAACTAGTCCGACTTGAAAGTAAAAGTTTAGTTTAAACTATAATCAGAACAATAAATATCAATACGCCACCGACGATTTGCTGCCACCGACAAATGTTTTGTCGGCCACACGCGTCTCAGTTTTATGGAACCGAACTCTCGTTAATACTTTGCTTTTTTACATACCATTTTTGTTGAAAACCCCACAAAATGGGAAAATAATTCGGTGAAATATTTTAGATTTTTAGTTCTACTTGTATCATGAAATTAAGAGTTCTTCGACATAGATTGTTGTTATCATCAATTATCATTATGATCATTGTGTATATGAAACTATACAACGAAATTCAGAATCATAATTAGATAGAAGAATCTCATGTTGTTTTTCACATTAAAACCAAAAAAAAAAAAGAATCTCATGTTGGCGCGTAAAAGATTAAAACGAAAATAACGGATTTTTCTATATAATTTGCATGGTTATTAAAATACAAAAATACAACTGCACAGCCACAAACTCGTAACCACAAATAAAATAAATAAATTGATTAATAATAATCTAGGCAAATTAATTATAGCAAAATACAACATCAAGTTTAAAAAAAAAAAGACGAATTATACATTCATTATACTCCATTGCACAAAAGTAAAAAAAGAACAGACAAATCACAAAATCTCAACCTTATATGAATCATTTTATCGTTGACGCTTGTATTTGCAAGAAAGAGGAAGAGAATCTTCTGAAGAAGGTCCCATGAAATTACGGATCTGAGATCGGAGTTTGAAGAAAACGTGCATTATACTTCCTCTGTTTTGTGAACCAATCGATTTAGCTTCGTCTTTGTTAAGCTCAAGATCTCTGATGAATATAGGTTTTCTTGAAAGGATCCATGACCAACCCCATTCCCACCATTCTTTCACAGAGCTTCCTGCTTGTTCTCCCATGGCGGAAACAGATTTGGATCTCGGGAATCTAGCTGCGATCGCTGCTGGTTGGTTTGAGAGGTTGAGTGATAGAGAAGAGAGACGACGGCGGATGAGACCAGGCTCATCGTCGGCGGTGGCTGCTGCATTAGGGCGTTGAGAAACGGGGAGGGAAGTGGGTTTACGAATCTGGAGAGTCTCCATCATTGAGCTCATAACTTCTTTGTTCTTCTTTGTGTTGAGAGAGATTGAAGAAGAAGATGAATGTGAATGTGAGAGATTGATTAGTGAACACAGCTCTAACACAGGCTGGGGTTTTATTCCACTTTATTTTTGTGGGGTCCATTTACTTTTATGCCCCCAGCCAATTACATTCATTTTGTTGTTGCTGTTTGTTTTTGTATTAAATAATTTGTATTGTTATGTTTATTTGTTGATTTGTATAGTTAGTTGTTTTGTGTATGAATGAATGCACCTATAATATTGGAAATATAACAATTTTATTTTTAGTGAATATAGATAAACATTGTTTTCAGGTAGGGTTCCATCACAAGTCACAATACAAATTTAATTAAAAAAATTCTTTGTAATTTTATTTTAAAGGTTATTTTCCCAGTACAGAAATCTGTTGAAATTGCATTGGCTTTGATTTTTTTATAATAAAAATCAGAAAAATGTAGCAGAATCTGTCCAATGTCCATAGCCAAGCAAATTTATGTTGACAGAAAAAAGAACAATCACATACAAAAATCCAAAAAAGAAAAAAGATATCCCAGACGGGCCTAATCAGGTATTAGACTAAGGCCCAATAAATTTCAAGCCCAAAATCGAAATTAAGCACTTTATTCTTTCTTTTTTTAATAGCTATCGAGTGTGTATGTTCGGAGAAGAGATCACAGAGATCTGAGAGCTTGAAACAATGGAGTACCGGAAAATCAAAGATGAGGTTCGTTACTTCCATTTCACTTTGTCTTTCTGCTGCTTTTAATTTAAGATTTGGACTCTCTTTAATGCTCAATTTTGTTCCGAGCTTCTTCAGGACGATCATGACGTTGCTTCTGATATCGAGAGTGTGAAAGGAAAATCTCATACCGGTGAGATATTCTTTTCTCAAATTCCACTTCTCGTGTTCTTTAATGTGCTCATTGGTGCTTTGATTTGACAGTTGCTTCGAGTAACATTGCAATGGCTACTCTGGGTGTTGGATCCAGTGAACGGATCAACTGGAAACGAAAGTAAGTTTTTTTCCTTTGTTCATTTTTTTTTTGGAAAATTCAAGTTCTTTAAATAGCTTGTGTTGAATTAGGGGTGTAGTAACATGTGCACTGACGATTCTGACGAGTTCTCAAGCGATACTTATCGTGTGGTCGAAACGAGCTGGGAAGTATGAGTATAGTGTTACAACCGCCAACTTTTTGGTGAGTTTCATAGATGCATTAAATTGAGTGTACTGTATGTGTTGCAAGCGAGGCCAGTTTTGTGTGGTTTTTAATCTCTGAATCATGATGATATAGTGATTTTGTTTACTCTTTGGTGGACATCAGGTTGAACTCTGAAATGTGCGTTATCTCTTCTTGCTTTGACAAGGATATGGAAAAATGAAGGTGTTACTGACGACAACAGGTAGCGAATTATTTTGTTACTCAATCTGTTGTTATCAGTTTTAGAGAAATTTCCATGAGTTTTATATCTAATTCCTCTTTGAACATGACCGTAGATAGCTCACTGAATTTTTCGTTACTGATACCCAAATCCTGTCTCTATAACAGGTTAAGCACAACATTTGATGAAGTTAAAGTCTTTCCAATTCCCGCAGCATTGTATCTTTTTAAGAATTTGTTACAGGTGGGGTGTCCTGAGTTTGTTATTTTTTTCTGTGGCTTTGGTCGATTTTTCTTAACTTATGTTTTTCATGTTAATATGTCTCTAACTACTTGTTGTGTCACCTTTTACGTGGCAGTATTATATTTTTGCATATGTAGACGCCCCAGGCTATCAGATATTGAAGAACTTGAACATCATAAGTACCGGTGTCTTGTACAGAATTATACTGAAGAGAAAGTAGGTTTTTTTAATCATCCAAATGGATTTAACAGCTTCCAATGAATAGTTGTTCTGGAAATCCATCAGTGAGCTGTTTCAGTTTCCTTCAATTCTTGCAAGTGTGAACTGCTTTGCTTACTATCTTCTCTAACAGATTGAGCGAGATTCAGTGGGCGGGTTTCATTCTATTGTGTTGCGGATGCACCACTGCTCAGTTGAATTCAAAGTAAAACTTTACCCTTGATTTTCATATGAATTCTATTAAATTGAGCTTTAACGATTCTTGCATATGATGCGTAACACACAAAAGCTCATATCCGGTTCCTGCTCTGTGAACTTTCAGGTCTCTGCTGATTTTTCCAATATATGTCTCATATTTGAAATTGCTTTTGCAGTTCTGATCGTGTTCTTCAGACATCTCTTCCTGGCTGGACTATGGCAATTGTAAGCTGTTAGCCCCCTTTGCAAGCTAATATCAACTAAGAGTTGTGAAGCAGCTTTCATGTCCACATCAATTAATATAATCACTCGTTGTTTCTAGGTCATGGCTCTTTTAAGTGGTTTCGCCGGAGTGTACACAGAGGTGGGATATTAGGACTGTATACTGTAAATACTCAAAGCTGATTTGGTTTCTTTTCTCTGTGTGTGTGTCAACACTAATACAGTATAATTGGTTCCTTCCATTGATAAATTAACTTATGATATATAAAGCTTATAAAGGTTTTGCTTTCCATTTTGGCAGGCCATTATTAAAAAGCGACCTTCAAGGAATATAAATGTACAGAACTTCTGGCTATATGTCTTTGGGATGGCTTTCAATGCTGTTGCTATAGTGATCCAAGATTTTGATGCCGTTGCAAATAAGTAAATCCAAAAACCATCCTCTTTCATACTTGCTATAAAATGCCAGAACATACTAGTACTACACCTCTATATCCTCGGTGTCCTATAGTTCCATTATATTATACTAACTGCGTATTATGCTGTTATGACTCTTCTGTTCTGGTATTGAATGGGATGGTTTTCCATTTTCAGGGGATTCTTCCATGGTTACTCCTTCATCACATTACTCATGATTCTTAACCATGCTCTCAGGTAAAAGCTGCTTAAGAGGCCAGACTTTTTTCTTAACTCTGATGTAAGTTAGTGAAGCTAACACCAAAACACTCTTTTATTGTTTGTTTTGAAGTGGCATTGCTGTGTCGATGGTGATGAAATATGCAGACAATATCGTGAAGGTAGTGTATTTGCAAAAAAATGCACATTCATTCCCCTGTCACTTTTTGACACAGGGTTTAACTTTATCAATCGGTATGTAGGTTTATTCGACATCAGTGGCGATGCTTCTCACCGCAGTTGTCTCTGTATTCCTCTTCAATTTTCATCTTTCCTTAGCCTTCTTCTTGGGTTCAACGTAAGTTAACCACATTTGCTTTTGCTAATACAATCATCTCAACTTTTGATATCAAAAGTAGCCACCAACATTTATGCACATAAGAGCCACTGACTGCGTAAAAGGTGTCTCATAAAATGCATTACTGTGTTTGCACTTTGCAGGGTCGTCTCTGTTTCAGTATATTTACATTCCGCAGGGAAGCTACGATAGTAAAGATCTTCACACTTACATCTACCAAGAAAACACCATTATTCTAGTACAGAGATAAAGCTTTTGAACGATTACGATTTTGTTTTTCGTGTAGGTATATTCACATTTGTGCTTCTGTATTGATTTTTTTTTCCGTCTCATGAAACCTTCTATTCTCATTTGTACGATACCAAAACTTATCAAGAATAGTTACAATTTCAGAAATTTTAAGCCTCTACGTAATTTTTTTTATAAAACACCCCTCCGGATATTTTAATAATCATTAACTGTCTGAACGTGAAGCTGTATGTTGAAAATTGCACGCTTAGAACAAAAGGCTTAACCAAAAATGATCCAACCGTGAAGACTCGGAGACCGGCGTACTTAGTTTTTAAATTAATCATTGTCTTTGCTTCAAAGCCAATCCTATGAGACTTTGTCTTGTCTCCAACTTGTATATAAGCTCTATTCCTCTACTCTGTTTCACACCATCTCTTCTTCTTCTTCCTCTTCTCTCAGTGAACAAATTTGGCTATGGCTTTTTCTGCACCATCACTTTCCAAATTCTCTCTTTTGGTTGCCATTTCAGCATCAGCTCTCCTCTGTTGTGCTTTTGCCCGTGATTTCTCCATTGTTGGATACACGCCGGAGCATTTGACAAACACTGACAAGCTTCTAGAGCTCTTCGAGTCATGGATGTCAGAACACAGCAAGGCTTACAAAAGCGTGGAGGAGAAGGTGCACAGGTTTGAGGTTTTCAGAGAGAATCTGATGCATATAGACCAGAGGAACAATGAGATCAACAGTTACTGGCTCGGTTTGAACGAGTTTGCGGATTTGACCCATGAAGAGTTCAAAGGAAGATATCTAGGACTTGCAAAGCCACAATTCTCTAGAAAGAGACAGCCCTCAGCTAACTTCAGGTACAGAGATATCACGGACTTGCCTAAATCCGTAGACTGGAGAAAGAAAGGCGCTGTGGCTCCTGTCAAGGACCAGGGTCAATGTGGTAACATTTCTCTCTTTCCATCTTGGTCCCAGGTATATAGAACAGAACTCAGAGATTCGAATAGCTATCCAACGATCTTATTTTGTTGCTGCAGGTAGCTGTTGGGCATTTTCAACAGTTGCAGCTGTCGAGGGGATCAACCAGATCACAACAGGGAATCTGAGTTCGCTTTCAGAGCAAGAACTCATAGACTGTGACACAACTTTCAACAGTGGCTGCAATGGAGGTCTCATGGACTACGCATTCCAGTACATAATTTCGACCGGTGGTCTCCACAAAGAAGATGATTACCCTTATCTCATGGAGGAAGGAATTTGTCAAGAGCAGAAAGTAACAAACACTAGACACAAACATAATCAAAACTTAACACTGGGAAACAGATTTTTTATAAACACTGATCAATCATGAACCTTACACAGGAGGATGTGGAACGTGTGACAATCAGCGGCTACGAAGATGTCCCTGAAAATGATGACGAAAGCCTGGTGAAGGCTTTAGCTCATCAGCCAGTCAGTGTGGCTATTGAGGCTTCAGGAAGAGACTTCCAGTTCTACAAAGGGGTATATAACAGATGATTATGATATCGAAATTGTGTTCTATGTATCCAATCTTTCATTCTCTCAAAAACCGATTTGGAGATTTTTGTTTGTTTACAGGGAGTGTTTAATGGTAAATGTGGAACAGACCTAGACCACGGTGTGGCAGCGGTTGGATATGGTTCATCAAAGGGATCTGACTATGTTATTGTCAAGAACTCATGGGGACCAAGATGGGGAGAGAAAGGGTTTATTAGGATGAAGAGAAACACTGGTAAACCAGAGGGACTCTGTGGAATCAACAAGATGGCCTCATATCCTACCAAGACCAAGTGATAGATATACCTTTGTTCCTGCATCCTACCTTTTTTTCTTTCTTTCAATGCATTTCTATTGCACATTATATTGTATTGATGAATGTGAGATTTTAAAATAACATGGTAAGAGTTCTCTTACCATTTTTCTGACTGCACATCCTCCAAATGCTCATCCAGCTTCAAGAAACCTAAAAAAACATGACCATAGAGCTACCTCTCTCAATAAGATCATGTTCTCTACAAATATGAAACTTTCAAATACCAGATAAGGTCCAATCAGAAAGATTGGTGCTTTTTGTGTGTGTTTGATAAAGAATGTCGAAAGAGTTTTCAATTCTTACATCTGAATGCAGAGATAGAGATTGGATCTCTAACTTACAAAGCCTAACAGTTTTTAATATAATAAACTGAATGGCTGGTTTAGTAAAAATGTGTGTGAAATATAATTAAATCTGAACTTCATTGTATTTGATGACACAGTCATAAAGCCGTCCTCCGAGAAACTGTGCTACTTCTGGATGCTTCACCTGCATAACAAAAGACCAGACTTGAGTAATAAGGAAGAATTAAGAAACATGTAACTCTTTTTCTATGTAACGCCATGGAATTATAAGTTTAATACCATTCCGATCTTGAGGGAATCACACTTGAACTGAGCATAAAGGTTTGTCTCTATTCCACGGCCCTGTACAGGACAGTCAAGGAGTCAGTTTGTTGATACCTAAGACTAGATAACACATAGTTCACCAACTTCACGCGATTAAAAGGTCTTACCATGCCTTCTAAGATGACCAAGTCTGCATCGCTTGAGAGGTACGCAACCTCCTGTGATACTCTTGCAAGATCAATAACCTGCAACGGGATAGAAAGGATAAGAAATTTTTTACAGGAATTAGTGATAACTTGAAGTTCAATCTTCTTGTGCGAGCTTTTGAATAACATACCGGTAAGTCATTCCCTGAATTTGCAATAAGAAGATTTGAGGTATCAACACCCATCAATTGTCCATTTTCATCATTCAGCTGGTAAATTAAGACTCAGTCAGGGTCGAGTTTCTTTAATCTGTAATGGACGAGAGTACCCAAATGACTCTATTCATCACCTTAGACAAGATCTCTGCAAGCTCGATATAAGTTACATCGTTGATAGACGGAAGCTCATTAGCAGCCAGTACAACCTTCAAAAGGGAAGGTGCAATGAGGAACAACTTAGAAATATACATAATAAACAACTTCTCACAATCAAAAAGCCAAACCAGAGAACAAAATGTCCATAGTTGTGCATAAAAAAAAAAAACTGAGGAAGCACCTGCATTCCTAGACGTAGCATTTCTCTAGCAAAGGGCAAGATACCCAAAATTATGTCTGCACCAGAATTATCGACAAATATCACAGCCTGGCATGAAAAAGAGAGAAATAAAACAAATCAGTGTGTCCTGCGATAAAACTCCTGAAGTCATGATAAAGCATAGTTAGGACAAAACAGAGAGAAGTTAAAGAAGTGACCTTCTTCCAAGGCTTCTTGAGCCATCTAGCTTGAAAGTTATCCAAGTCATCAATGACCCATGGTCGTGAAACCAAGTTCTGACAGCTAGCCAAAAAGGACATGCCGTCTTTTGAGAAAACCTCAGCAAGCTTCAATATGTGAATAAAGAAACATAAGATCCACTCATTAAGATACTCAACAAAACAGAGAAGAGTATCATGAAAAGAAAGATATGACATATACCTGTGCAGAACCCAGATCAAAGATGTTTCCAGCAAATATCCCTCTGACCAGATTCTCTATGCGCTTGCCTTCATCGTTAATAGCATCACTCAAACGGACAACTTCAGGAAATAGTGATATTGCCTTTGCATTCTCCTCATCCTAAATGAACTCTTTCGATCAGCAAAGAGTGCAAGAGAATATAATGCTTTTTGAGAAAATCCTTGTCAGGAAAACCACACCTTAACTTTCTTAAATATGTCCCTAAATCCCAATTCTCTTAGTATCAGCTCACGAATTCTGCAGAGAAGCTGCAAAAATAAATCCATGAACAACAAAGCTCTCTACAAGCATTTACTTTACAAGAGGAAACTATACTTACAATGCAATCCGGTGGACCACCATGGCTCTCCGGATCTTTCTTCAGGTCCTCAAGAATCTCCGCATACCTTGCGAGAAATCAAACCCAAAATTGATACTTTTGAGCGAATGAGCGCCTCTTTTAAGCAACTATGAACACACATGTGAGAACACAAAAAAAAAAGAAGATACCTTTTGGCAAACTTTTCAGCTCGAACAGGAGCATCTGGAACGGTTGTATCGCTCTCTGCACGTTCCCTGCAAAAAAAATCAAACAAAACAACTTTAGAACATTGAAAGTTTGAATTTTTAAATTGGTTGGATCAGAATTTCTATTGTTTCCTATAAACGTCAATAAACAATCAGAGTTTCTTCATGATGTCACAAAGCCCAAATTCATGAAAAGTCACAACAATCGTAAAACCAAAATAGAACAGATTGATCGAATTGACGGATAAAATCCAAAATCCGAGTAATTTCAAAGGTATATGAGCTTCCTAGATCACAAAAATCAAAGCTTGAACATAAAATGCAAAACAGAATCACGAGAGAGAGATGCAAACTTGAAAGAAGGGATGGAATTGGAGAAGAGATCGATCCAGGAGATCTCAGTGGGAGTAGCCTTTCTAGGATTATCAGAAGGGAATCGATAAGGAATGGTGCAAGCCCTGTAGTTCGATTCTATCGGAGTCGGTAACAGAGGCAACGCTACCATCTCGGAGTCGCTCTCCATTCTTCGTTCGTACGTGTGAGATATGAAAATGAAACACTGTAGAATAAAAAAGTGATTTTTCTTTAAAACAGAAAAATGGCAAGTTAAGAGGAAACCCTTATTTTAATTGCTTTCAAGCGTTTCTCGTTTATCCTCCTTGCCTCCTTGTGCCGCGCGTTCCCAAGCAGAGCAAGCTTCTTGGATTCTCCTCTTCGACGAGTCCTACGTTGTTGTGTGGTTTTCGTTTCTGATAGTAAGCTATCATAGTATATAGTTCATTTGTATAGTGCATTGTATATACAATAGTCTTGTATAGATGAATTGGAGTCTCTCTTTCTTAAAGTTGAAACCTTTTTGGATCGTAAGCTCTTTAGTTGCCAAGTTTACAGACCCTAAAAGTCATCTCTAGTTTGCTGATTCATTCATAGTTGCTTCATGGCGTTCTCTGCTTTCCTAACCGAGCTGCGCTTATTAAGTAAAAATCTCTTTTGATTTTTGCAGAATGACGATAGTTGCACTTTCATGGATCCCAAAAGAGGCATCAAAGGCTATGCCTGTTGCTGCTGAATCTCCTTGTATGGAAGAAAAGATGGACGATGAAATTCAGAATGCTCAAGTTACTCATGCCAAGTCTGTAGCAAAATCTTTTGGGAAAAGCAAGGTTGCTTCTTCTTCTTCAACAGATGCTGATGAAGTTGTCAAGTTCTTGAAAGAACTCGACATGGATAACTATGATGAAGAGGATGATGGTATATAACTTTCTTCTGTTTTTCCTACATATTTGCATATTTTCATTGCATATATGCTAATGTACAGTTTCCTTCATTCTTGCGTTTGGACTCAGAGATTGAACTGTTTAGCTCTGGGCAGGGACACCTTTATTATCCAAGCAATGACATGGATCCATACCTAAAGGATACTGACGTAAGAAACACCATTAATTTTTCTCTTACTAATTGTGGAGACTCAATAGTAAATACTGATCTTGATATCCCCTAGGGTGACTATGACTCAGAGGATCACGATGACTTGACAATTAGGCCAACCGATTCACTGATCATCTGTGCTGCTATTAAACATGAAGTCAACTATCTCGAGGTTTATGTATATGAGGAATCCGAAAACATTTATCTTCGCAATGACATGATTATATCCGAGCTTCCATTGTGCACAGCATGGCTTGATTGTCCTCTCAAAGGAGGGGGAAAAGGTTTGTGTGTATCCAAGAATAGCTGTGGATGAGATTATGATCATTTTCCTCAAGTTTTGCTTTCGTGTTCGCAGGGAACTTTGTAGCTATCGGGACAATGGAGTCCTCTATAGAGATATGGGATCTTGACCTTGTATGTACTTGTTAACTGTTTTTTTGATGATGTTTACCTTTTGTTTTATCCATCATGAGATAATGATTTGTAAGCTGATTATATAATGCTTCAGGTGAATGAGGTGCTACCTTGTGTACAACTGGGACGGATAGCCGGGCAGGTGTGACAACCAACTTTTGAAAATTATTTAGCTCCTCTGTTTTTCCAAATGTAACATGTTAGTTGTCTTTCTCTCACTCTAGACATCAGATTCCCACACTGGTCCAGTAATTGATCTTGCTTGGAACAAGGAGTTTCGGTACATATGTTTAAGCTCGCTGGTTTCATGATTGAAAATAATCTCCAGAACTTGCTTACCAGACTCTTTTTTTTTTAACTTTTAACTGGGAAAATAGGAATATAGTTGCTAGTGGTAGTGAAGACAAAAAAGTGAAGGTTTGGGATGTGGCTACGGGGAAATGCAAGGTTACTATGGAGCATCACGAAAAGAAGGTATGAAGGTGAAACTGTTTCCATGCTCTTTCAAGCTAGCATCTGTGCATGCTCATGGTTTATTTATTGTGTGTTGTTTGGCTAACAGGTTCACGCGGTTGCATGGAACAATTATACTCCAGAAGTACTCCTCAGTGGGTCTCGTGATCGTACTGTAGTATTGGTGACTGTTTTGTTCCATTTATGTGTTGAGTCTTGTACATGAAATTTTTTTATCATTATGTTGATCAGTCTTTTATATATATATATATATATATATATATATGTTTGAGAAAGATGGAAGGGACCCTTCAAACTCGGGTTTGAAATGGTCTACCGAGGCCAAAGTCGAAAAATTGGCTTGGGATCCTCACAGCGAACACTCCTTTGTGGTGCATTACGCTTTCTTTGCTCTTCTAACACAAACATCTGAATGATTCAGATATCTGATGTGAATCGTTAACTTTTCTTCTTCCATCTTAGGTGAGTCTCAAAGATGGAACTGTGAAGGGCTTTGATACACGTGCTTCTGATTTATCACCAAGTTTCATTATCCATGCTCATGATAGTGAAGTCTCCTCCATATCATACAACATACATGCCCCCAATGTACACACATATATCTCTCTTTCTCTCTTGTCTCCTACCATATTCATAGTGTAGTCGTTTAATATCCGAGCTGTGCAGCTTTTGGCTACGGGATCTGCGGATGAAAGTGTGAAACTTTGGGATCTTTCAAACAACCAACCATCATGGATTGCTACAAACAAGCCAAATGCTGTAAGAGCCATGAATAAGAACTTTTGCTGCCATATGTTTGTTTCTGGTTTCTTTGTTTACCATTCCAAACTTTGATATATCAAACAGGGAGAAGTTTTCTCGGTCTCATTCTCAGCGGACTGCCCCTTCTTACTCGCTGTTGGTGGCTCAGAGGGGCTAAATGTAAGTAGGGATTTTGATGGTACAAGAAATAACAAATTCTGTTTTTGAGATAACCAACGTATATGTATACGCATGCTTGTGCAGGTGTGGGATACCTTATCAGACACTGCTGTGTCCCGAAGATATGGTAGCAGCCGACCATGAACCACATGGGAAGATACTTTGTTTCTTGAAGCTGACGCCCACTTTTTTATATAATTAAGAACTTGTTTATGTCGACTTCCTTCAGATCCTCGACTCCCATTTGAAATGATCCGTGTTTTTTTTATATCTAAACGTTGTTGATTGTTGCATACAATAATCTCAAACATATTTTCATTCAAAAAAATAAAGTTTCAAAAATATTTTCTTATTTATGTCTCAGTATCTGTCTAGTTTTGCTAATTTCTCTAGTTAATTCTATTGTTTTAATAATAAAACAAAACAAACCCAAAGCCAGTTTATTATTCAATCGGGTTTTGTTTGGTACATTGCTAATTTCAAGGCCCGTTCTGATCAAAGGTTTGGATGTTGGATAAACATTTTTTCAGAGAGAGCCAAACCAATCGAAGCGACAAACCCTAATTCCCAATTTTCTGAGCAAAAGACACCGTCAGCAAGAGATGATGCGTGCTTCCGTGTATGCCAAGGTACGCGAATATGAACAGAACCTGCAGCTGAATTCTCTTTGTTTGATCCGCTGGTTTCATTGATTATATATGATTCCAAATGCATTTCAGTATTGTGTATCCCTGATCTCGCAATTTTTCAACCAGAGTAGGGGTAAGCAAGAATAATGTGTATTTTTTTTTCTCTTGGATATGAATACAAATTTCATGGAACCCTAAGATATAAGAGGTTCAAATTTGGATTGAGAGAATCAGAACAAAGTTTAAGATTAAGCGAAAGGAGTTTGGAGAAGACTTATAAAAGGCTAGTGGAAAAGGAACAACAACTTTGTGACCGGCTAAATCAGGTAATTAATAAGCATAACCAATAACGGGCATTTTTAGTTTGGATATGATCATACCAATTTTATTTGATCAAAACAAATTTAGAGATCGAAGAAAGTAAAACAACGTTTGAAAGAAACCGAGTTGAGTTTGGATGAGATTTCTGCAAAGCTTGAGGAAAGACATCGACGACTCTTTGATAGGCTTGAGGTAACTAAGAACGAGTTTTTTTTGTGTCTTTCTTTTATAAACACTAATTATATTGACCCTATGTTATGTTTGGTAGAAATCAGTACAAAAATTGGAACTAAGTGAAACGAATTTGGAAGAGTGCTTGAAAAGCTACGACTATGCCATTACAAAGTTGAGGAAGTGTGGATGAAGGAATCGATGAGGAAGAGTAGTACTGAGAGAATCATGAATCAAAACCTTTGGAATAATAATTAATTAGTAAAATGTTTCTAGAAGTCTTGTTACGGTTTTAGGTTCCTTTGATCCTATTAGGACTAGGTCTTATTTGGATGATTGATACAAGGTAAAACGTTACATCTTCCTTCCATCACCATTTGGTTTATCCAAGCAAATTCAATTGCTTCCTTTGAAAATGTCAATTTATGTATAAACCCACTACTGCAAAATGAATGCAACCAATCAAATATAATTATATTAATGTATGCATATAATATATACTTTTGTAGAAATGACGATATATTCCTATTTCTTAGACAGCATATTGCGATGTCCTTACGGTCGAGAATATTGCAAGACAATCAATGTATATCATCAAAATGTCGTCGTGTTTGGCGTTTGGACACCAGTATAGTTGGATTAAACCCACAATAATCTATGGCCTAGAAACCAAAATAATCATTTGACTTGTTACACTTGTACTTATACAAGTCGGATTAATTTTAGTCGTAGTGAATTGATTGATAAGTCATACCCAAATTTTGGAATCATCTTTTTTCTCTCTCTTTGGTCGTCTATCTATAGTTTCTTAATCCCTAAATCAACATTTCATAAACTATCTTTTATTTTACCCATATACGATACTAAATGTTCGAAGAATAACCAATGCATTAATATGACTAATGACTACATTATCGTGGGAATTGAAGAAAATCATAGTCATTACTTACTTTACTTTACTACTGTTACGTTCAAAAAAAGTCATACAAGAAAGCTAGAAAATGTATAAGTGCAATTATGTTTCTACTTTCTAGATTACTACGGTTACGTTCCCATCAAAGTCAATTTGATTAAGACGCATTACTATACTTTTTAATAACGTGACCATTAGTATACATTTGTATGGTATCAATATTTAAAAACATTTGATTGGATCATAGTTGCCATATGGGACGTGGGAGATGAGTGGGTAATAAGACAGTCACACGCGCCTCTCTATAACACATGATCTCCACGCGCTCTTCCTCTTCAGCAGGAAAGCTTTTACCAATTCAGCAAATCAAGAAGCTATATAAATGCCGCACTTAACGTATTGAAACTTACGATCAAATATCAATCTCTCTCTCTTTCGACCAATGGACTAAATCAAAACTTTTGATTTTCCGGCGATGTCAACGTCACAAACCCTCGGCGGCGCCACACGTTGTGGCCGGATCATAGGTCCATCATTAGACAAGATCATAAAAAACGCTGCGTGGCGTAAACACACGTACCTTGTCTCTTCATGTAAATCCGTTCTCGACAAGCTCGAATCTCTTCCCGACGACTTCCACGATCCTTCCTCCGTCGTCTCTGGCCTCGCCGCATCAGATGCAGATTCCGTTCTCCAACCTTTTCTCTTATCTCTCGAAACAGCTTATTCAAAAGTCGTCGAGCCTTCTCTAGATTGCGCTTTTAAACTCTTCTCTCTCTCAATCCTCCGCGGTGAGATCCAATCATCAAAACAAGATTCAATCCTCTTCAAACTCGTCAACGCCGTCTCCAAAGTCGGTGCTATAGCCGAAGAACCGATTCAACTCGCTGTTCTTAGAGTTCTTCTCGCTGCCGTTAGATCTCCATGTATCTTGATCCGTGGTGATTGCTTGTTACACGTTGTCAAGACTTGTTATAATATTTACCTTGGTGGCTTGAGCGGCACGACACAGATCTGTGCTAAATCTGTCTTAGCTCAGATGATGCTTGTGATCTTCACAAGATCTGAAGAAGATTCGCTTGATGTTTCTGTCAAAACGATTTACGTCAACGAGTTATTAACTTTCACGGACAAGAGTGTTAATGAAGGAAGCTCTGTTTATTTCTGTCAAGGGTTTGTGAATGAAGTCATGGCTGCAGGACAAGGAAGTCCTCTTCCTCCTCCTGATGTGATTCAGATTCTGTTGCAAAATCCCGAGACTGAAACCGTTATGACTCCGGATTCACCGTCTTTCCGAGGATACGTGGCAAACGGAGAAGGTGATTCTGAGACCGGTGACATGAGTAAGGTGAGACAAGACGCTTTTCTTCTGTTCAAGAACTTGTGTAAATTGTCCATGAGGTTTTCGTCCAAGGAGAACAATGATGATCAGATCATGGTGAGAGGTAAGACTCTGTCTTTGGAGTTGCTTAAAGTCATTATTGACAATGGTGGTTCTGTTTGGCGGACTAATGAAAGCTTCATCAATGCCGTTAAGCAATACTTATGCTTATCACTACTAAAGAACAGTGCGGTATCAATCATGTCAATATTTCAATTGCAATGTGCTATCTTCATGAGCTTGTTATCAAAGCTTAGATCAGTCTTGAAAGCAGAAATCGGCATTTTCTTTCCGATGATTGTTCTTCGCGTGCTTGAGAATGTTCTTCAACCTAGTTACTTGCAGAAGATGACTGTTCTCAACTTGCTAGACAAAATGTCGCAAGATCCGCAGTTGATGGTCGATATCTTTGTGAACTATGACTGCGATGTGGAGTCTTCAAACATACTTGAAAGGTATTATTAGATTAGTCTAAGAAACTGTCACAAAATTGTTGCATGACTCGTTAAGAGTAAATGTAATGTATTAAAGCTCTTATAATTCCATCAGATACTTGCAGGATTGTCAACGGTCTTCTCAAAACTGCTCTAGGACCACCCACCGGATCATCAACAACGTTGTCTCCAGCGCAAGATAGTACATTCAGGAATGATTCTGTCAAGTGTTTGGTTAACTTAGCCAAGGCAATGGGAAATTGGATGGACCAGCAGTTGAAAGTGAACGAGACGGTCTGGCCTAAGGGCTCACAAGTTTATGCTTCTATGGACAGTAATGCAAGCCAGATTAGTGAGTTAGAAGGAACTATATCTGACTGTGATTCACAGCCAGATACTAGTAATCCAGAAGCTTATGATGCTTCTATGCTTGAGCAACGAAGGGCTTACAAAATTGAATTGCAGGTCCAGTATTTACAAGTCCTTAAATCTTTTTTTATGATATATCAGTTTTTATGTTCACTGACATATAGTTCTTGGTGATTTGCAGAAAGGTATCTCTCTGTTCAATAGGAAGCCGTCGAAAGGTGTCGAATTTCTCATAAGTACCAAGAAAATAGGTAGCTCCCCTGAGGAAGTTGCTTCGTTTCTGATGAAGACCGCAGGGCTAAATGGAACTGTGATTGGTGATTATCTTGGTGAAAGAGATGAACTTCCACTAAAAGTTATGCATGCATATGTTGATTCGTTTAACTTTGAAAAGAAGGATTTTGTCGAAGCAATACGGTTCTTTCTACGTGGGTTTAGGCTACCAGGAGAAGCACAGAAGATTGATCGAATCATGGAGAAGTTTGCAGAACATTACTGGAAATGCAACCCTGGTTCTTTTACTAGTGCAGACACTGCTTATGTTCTTGCATACTCTGTGATAATGCTCAACACAGATGCACACAACAACATGGTTAAGGATAAGGTATGCTTCCTTTCTTCTGATATTTATCAAGCATATCTACTGAGTAGAATAACTTATTGCCTTGAAATTCACGTTTGATGACATATGAAGTGTAACAAATCTGGTCATTTCCTCTGTTTCTGATCTTGTACATACATGTACAGAAATGGTCTGAATCGTTCTGATGTTTGTGTTCAAATTCAATGTTTGTTTAGATGACGAAAGCTGACTTCGTCCGCAACAATAGGGGGATAGACGATGGAAAGGACTTGCCTGAAGAGTATTTAGGTTCTCTATATGATCGAGTTGTGAAAGAAGAAATCAGGATGAACTCGGACACTTTAGCCCCACAAAACAAACAGGTGAATGGCTTGAATAAACTGTTGGGCCTAGACGGAATTCTCAATCTGGTTTCTTGGATGCAACCAGATGAGAAACCTCATGGTGCCAATGGACGTCTTATAAGGGATATTCAGGAACAGTTCCAAGCTAAGCCAGAGAAATCAGAGTAAGCATTATTGCTAGACCAGCTTCTATGTGTCATATATATTATTCTCTGTGTCTCACTTTGTAAGCAAGATTCTGAAATATGTTTTGCGATGTTATTCGTCTGCAGGTCAGTTTATCATACTGTTACAGATATTTCGATCTTGAGATTCATACTAGAGGTCTCTTGGGGACCGATGCTTGCTGCATTCAGTGTCACTATTGACCAGAGTGATGATAGACTAGCAACTTCTCTTTGCTTACAAGGCTTCAGATATGCGGTTCATGTCACTGCAGTTATGGGAATGCAAACTCAAAGAGATGCTTTTGTAACTTCCATGGCCAAGTTCACTAATCTTCATTGTGCTGCAGATATGAAGCAGAAAAATGTTGATGCTGTTAAAGTAAGTCCTTTGTTTTATATCTCAGCCTAGCTAAAAATATGTTCTATATATATCACCAACTGATGGAATAAACAATATGTCCCATTGTATGCAGGCGATAATAACAATAGCCATAGAAGACGGTAACCATCTACATGGTTCTTGGGAACATATTTTAACTTGTCTTTCACGCATTGAACATTTGCAACTCCTTGGAGAAGTATCACCATCAGAGAAACGTTACGTCCCTACAAAAAAAGCTGAGGTAGATGACAAGAAAGCTTTAGGGTTTCCAAATTTAAAGAAACGTGGATCTTTTCAGAATCCATCTGTTATGGCTGTTGTTAGGGGAGGTTCTTATGATAGTACTTCACTTGTGAAAAGTGTTCCCAAACTAGTTACTCCGGAGCAGATCAAAAGTTTCATTGCAAATTTGAATCTACTTGATCAAATTGGCAATTTTGAGTTGAACCATGTCTATGCTAATAGCCAAAGGTTGAACAGTGAAGCTATAGTTTCTTTTGTTAAAGCGCTATGTAAAGTCTCCATGTCAGAACTTCAGTCACCAACAGATCCTCGTGTCTTTAGCCTCACGAAACTAGTCGAAACAGCGTAACTTCTCATTCTATGATCTTATACTAATTTTACATTGCTCTGCTTTGCCATTCTCTGATCAAATGAACTGTTTTCTTTCTCTGTGACAGGCATTATAACATGAACCGGATCCGATTAGTTTGGTCCCGCATATGGAATGTTCTTTCTGATTTCTTCGTATCAGTTGGCTTGTCAGAGAATCTCTCTGTTGCAATATTTGTCATGGACTCGCTTCGTCAGCTTTCCATGAAATTCTTGGAGCGTGAGGAGCTAGCAAACTACCATTTCCAACATGAGTTTCTTCGACCATTCGTCGTTGTTATGCAGAAAAGCAGTTCCGCGGAGATTAGAGAGCTAATAGTCCGATGTGTTTCTCAAATGGTTCTTAGTCGAGTTAGTAATGTGAAATCTGGTTGGAAAAATGTCTTCACAGTAAGTAACACACAACATTTCTCAATACAATATCCATCTTTGAATATGTTTACTAATGATCTTGTTTGTTTAGGTTTTTACAACTGCAGCGCTTGATGAGAGGAAGAACATTGTACTGTTAGCTTTCGAGACAATCGAGAAAATTGTGCGGGATCATTTTCATTGCATAATCGAGACAGAGATAACGGTATACGCAGACTGCATTAGATGTCTCATCACCTTCACAAACAGCAAGTTTGAAGGTGACATTGGCTTCAACACCATAGAATTTCTTCGTTTCTGCGCTTTAAAGCTTGAAGAAGGAGGACTTGTCTTGAATGAGAAACTCAAGAACAATACTATCTCAGCGTTAAAGGAAGATTTTTCTGATACACAGAGTTTTACTGACCTTGATGAACAAGTATCCTATTGGATTCCTCTGCTTACAGGTTACAACAAGATATTGCTTATGTGCTTTACACACTAAGTTATATCCTCTGTTTTGTTAAATAATTTGAGTATTTTTATTTGTTCAGGTTTATGTAAGCAAGTCTCGGATCCAAGACCAGCAATTCGAAAGCGTTCCATAGAAGTATTGTTCCACATTCTGATGGATCATGGTCATCTTTTTACAAGACCCTTTTGGACTGGAATCTTCAGCTCTATCATTCTCCCAGTTTTCAACAACATACGAAGTAAAACCGATATGCTATTTGAAGAAAGTGTTGATTCGCCATCCTCAGCTTCTCTAGACACCGAAGAAACTACATGGGACGTTGAGACATCAACACTTGCATTGCAGCTTCTCGTCGATCTACTCGTTAAATTTTTCAGATCCGTGAGATCTCAGCTTCCAAGCGTTGTGTCAATCATCGTAGGGTTCATAAAGAGTCCTTTTCAAGGCTCTACAGGCTCTGGAATCTCTGTTTTGCTACATCTGGCTGATGGATTGGCTCGTAGTGCCTCTGAAGATGAATGGAGAGAGATATTCTTGGCTCTCAAGGAAGCAGCGTCGCTGACTTTCGCCGGTTTCATGAAAGTCTTGAGAACAATGGATGATATCGAAGATGTTGAAACACTTTCTGGTCAAAGCGTAAACATAGGTGATCTTGATGATGACAGTCTTCACATCATGTCGTATGTTGTCTCCAGAACAAAGAAACACATTGATGTCCTGTCTCAAATCGTTGAGGTCCCCTCTCTCTCCTTTCTCTGTTTCTCTCTTTTTAGCCAAGGACTCTGTTTTTGACTTCTCTGTTTCTCTCTTTTTAAGCCAATGACTCTGTTCTTGACTCCTCTGTTTCTTTTACAGGTTGTGAGTGATTTATACAGAAGAAACCAGTTCTCATTGTCCGCATCACACGTGGATATTCTGGCAGACATTTTCTCGTGCATCGCGTCTCACGCACAGCAACTAAACACCGACACAGTCCTTAGAAGGAAGTTCAAGAGAGCATGCTCTGTCCAAAACCTAACAGAGCCTCAACTACTTAACTTCGAGAACGAGGCTTACAAATCCTACATGATGTTCCTCCAAGACATGGTTACTTGCAATCCAAACGTCTCCAAAGAACTAGATCTCGAGTCTCGTCTAGTCACTGAATGCGCAAAAATCGTGAAGATCTACCTTAAATGCACAGATCCACAACAACAAGAACAACAACAAAGAAAACCGGTGCTATGGGTTCTTCCGATGGAATCAGATCGTGTAGAAGAAGCAACGGCGAGAACTTCACTGCTTGTTTCTTCACTCGAAGCCTTGTGCTCATTAGAAGCAGAGTCTCTGAAGAAACACGTGTCCAGCTTCTTCCCTTTGTTGGTGGATCTTGTGAGGACTGAGCATTGCTCTCCACAAGTTCCGTACGTCCTAAGCAATGTTTTGAAATCGTGCATTGGTCCTATTTTGGCTTAGTCGCTTGCTTGTGGCTTAAGTAATTAACTGATCTGTGTGTCGTCCACATTTTGTTTTGGGGGTTTGGCTGTCTACCCGAATAAATTTTGGCCATAGATGTTTATGTTGTTTTCTTAAAATGAAATTTATACATTGCGTAATTTTAAAGAAATTTACTGACACGAAAAGAAAAGACTTTTGATAATATAGTTATCCATGTTGATTTTGTTGATGAGCGTTGGAACTAAACAAGATCCTTCCTTTAGATGAATTATAATGGTAATTACCAGAAAAGGGTATAGGCTTCTTTGGCCTGAAGGAGGCAACCTTGGAGAGAGTATTTTAAGGCTGTAAAAAAAAGATTTGCAGATGGTTTGTTTTATCGTTTACTGAAATATGATCCATGTGGAGCGTCTCATGCTAACGAAGTTGATCTTTACCATCCTTTCTTTTAAGAGAGACTGATCAATCCGATTCTTGTAACGGTAATATAACTTTTTCTTAACCTGATCAATTTCCTTTTCTTCGCATAACATTAAAAAAAAAAAAAGATTCAAATAAATTACCCTTGATGTATATTGTTGTTACGCAGTAATAAAGATATGATATGTTGTAACGGTAATTATGTAATGTAACAAGAGCAACTTTCCTTATTTTCAATGGAGCCGTTGCTTATAAATACGCTCCCTCATCATATCTTCTTCTTCTTCTTCTTCTTTGTTGATCAATCATAAAACAAAAAGCCATCTTTCATCTTTTTCTTCTTCTTTCCTTTTCAAGACCTGCAAATATTTCTCGTCTCGATCAAAGCTTTGCGACTGATCACTGATGTGCTTTCGATCTCTCGTGACAACATCTTCTTATATCAATCGAGTTCAAATTATGTCTCCCTTATTTCACACGATCCAAGATCTCGCCACCGAAACGCTTTCACGTACCGGAGGATTCTTCGACGGCGAAGAGAGTGATAGTGAAATTGACGATCAGTTAGCAGATTCGTTGTTTGATGGTTTTAGAGTACGAGTCGCCTCCGGAGGAAGAAGACGAATTTGTGTTTCATCGATCATCATCACCACAACCCTAGGTTTGTGTTTTCCTAATTTCCTTTTTCTTTTTAAATAAATAAATTTTCTATTAATATTACTATTTAAACTTTTAAGTTTTTTATTATTATTTTCAAATAATATTTTGGATAAACTTTTTATTTTTAGGTTCAGGTTTACAACATTTAATTTTTAACAACTTTGATTTTTCTTGTTTTTAAAGGGAATAAAACTTTTATTTTTATATTACTATTAAACTTTAAAAGGTATTTTTGGATAAGAGTTAAATTTTTAAATTTTATGTAAACTAATTGGATACATCATCCAAACCCCTAAGAGGTGTTCTAGGTTCAATATATAGTTTACATATTATTTAAATTTTTAACCTTTTTTATTATTATTAAAAAATATTTTAAAACTTATACTTTTATATTACTATTAAATTTTGAAGGTTTTTTTGGATAAAAGTTAAAATTTTAAATTTTGTGTAAACTAATTGGATACATCATCCAAACCCCTAAGAGGTGTTCTAGGTTCAATATAGTTTACGCATTATTAAAATTTTTAACCATTGTTTTCCTTTTAATAAAAAATATTTTAAAACTTATACTTTTATATTACTATTAAAACTTTAAAGGATTTTTTTTATAAGTGTTAATAAATTTTGTGTAAGTGTTAATTTTGTAAAAATAAGTGTTAAATTTTTAAAATTTTAAAGTTTTAAAATATTTTTGGATAAATGCTAGATTTTAAAATGTTGTCTACACTAGTTGGATATATATCATCAAAACTTTTCAGAGGTGTTTTAGGTGGCTTACACATTTTTAAAATTTTTAACATTTGTTTCTGTTTTATTAAAAAATATTTTAAAACTTATATTTTATTATTACTATTAAAACTTTAAAGGTTTTTTTATAAGTGTTAAATTTTTTATAAGTTTAATATGGTTTATACATAATTAAAAATTTTAACACTTTCTTTTGAAAAAAAATATGAAAACTTATATTTTTATAGTACTATTAAAAACTTAAATGTTTTGTTTAAATAATTGTTAAATTTTTAAATTCTTATGTAAACCAATTAAATACATCGTGAAAATCCCTAAGAACTGTTGAAATGTGTCTTTACGCTAAGTAACAAAAACTAAGAAGCCATATTAAGATGCATGTCCATCCATTAGTCGTTGAAATCGAATTAGTATTATTGGCAAGCATGTGCATAAAATTAATTCAGCTTACTTTGTTTGTAACATAAAACACGCCCCCTCTGTAAAGTTTTAGCAATTTTGATATTAGAACATTATAAAATAAAAAAAGCCAAGCCATGTCTTGAGTGGCTCGAGAAATCTAAAAGTTTAAACTAAAAAAGAAATAGGAAGAAAGCAAAGTGCTCATCATGTGAAAATGTGAAATCCACCACTCTTTTCACAAATAACAGCCATGAAGCCCCATTCATTGTCTTCCTCTACTCATTACACACACAAATTCTTTTTGAGCTTTACTCGTCCGATCACTTCATCACCACTCAAAAGAAAATATTCGAAAGTAATCCATATGAGTTTATATATCAGCATGATTAACTAGGAGAGAACAAAATTATTTCCAGTTCATTGTCTAAAATCAAAGTTTTAGGTGGGAAAATAACTACTACTCCTATGTTTTGATCTTTAATAAAAGATCTTGAATGACCAAAACTATTTTTAGTTTTTTTTCAGCAATTGGTTCTTGTCATGTTAATTAAACACACATGATTTATATATCTATAGACTCATGGTAAGAGCAAATGCTAGTATTTTAAAACTTCCGATCTTAATTTTGTAAAAATACTAAAATGTAATAGTTTGAACTTAAAAATAAATAAAAAGAGGACAATCGTTATGTTATTTACCGACAAAAAACACTAACAGATAGTTTGGTCGGTTATAGTTCTTGAAATCAAACAGCGTAACTTGACTTTGGAATAACAATTTACATTCGCTTTGTTTTCTTTTTTTGCTTTAAGATTAGAAAACAAAACAAATCTACAATCATCATATCACCATCACAAAACCATCCCTTCACCGTCACAAAAGGCCTCTCCTTTAACTTCTCTATCTCCGTGATTTACTTCTCCAGAATCCTTCTTTTGTCTCCCGCAGAATCCATCAGTCCCTTCTTAGGTCGTCAACATCTTAATTTAGTTTTTTTGCTTCACTCGAGGAAAAGTCACTACACCAACCCAACATATTATTATATGGATACACAAATATATTTGTATTATTTATATTTATATGTACCTTATTATAGTTTAGAAGAGAGCTGTGTTTTGTGATGCTCTTGCTTTACTTCTTTCTCTCCTTTGTTTCATTCCATTTCACATGAAGATCTAGATCTGGGTCCAGACAAATTTCACCGACCCAGCTCTTTCACATATGTAGACCTCTCTCTCTCTAATTATTCAGTAAGGTTTTGTTCTCTCTTGTCGTCTTCTTGTTTTGTCCGTAGCATTATTAATAATCAAACTCAGTCTCTGAAATACTCTCAGTGACAAACCACTTCTGTCGACTTTTGTCTTTGTCTCTCACTAGCTATAACCAAAAAAATCCAAAAACCCAAACCACAGTTTCTTGTTTTTGTTATCAATGTCTAGTTATATGCACCCTCTTCTAGGGCAAGAACTGCATCTACAGAGACCTGAAGATTCCAGAACCCCACCTGATCAAAATAACATGGAACTTAACAGATCTGAAGCAGACGAAGCAAAGGCCGAGACCACTCCCACCGGTGGAGCCACCAGCTCAGCCACAGCCTCTGGCTCTTCCTCCGGACGTCGTCCACGTGGTCGTCCTGCAGGTTCCAAAAACAAACCCAAACCTCCGACGATTATAACTAGAGATAGTCCTAACGTCCTTAGATCACACGTTCTTGAAGTCACCTCCGGTTCGGACATATCCGAGGCAGTCTCCACCTACGCCACTCGTCGCGGCTGCGGCGTTTGCATTATAAGCGGCACGGGTGCGGTCACTAACGTCACGATACGGCAACCTGCGGCTCCGGCTGGTGGAGGTGTGATTACCCTGCATGGTCGGTTTGACATTTTGTCTTTGACCGGTACTGCGCTTCCACCGCCTGCACCACCGGGAGCAGGAGGTTTGACGGTGTATCTAGCCGGAGGTCAAGGACAAGTTGTAGGAGGGAATGTGGCTGGTTCGTTAATTGCTTCGGGACCGGTAGTGTTGATGGCTGCTTCTTTTGCAAACGCAGTTTATGATAGGTTACCGATTGAAGAGGAAGAAACCCCACCGCCGAGAACCACCGGGGTGCAGCAGCAGCAGCCGGAGGCGTCTCAGTCGTCGGAGGTTACGGGGAGTGGGGCCCAGGCGTGTGAGTCAAACCTCCAAGGTGGAAATGGTGGAGGAGGTGTTGCTTTCTACAATCTTGGAATGAATATGAACAATTTTCAATTCTCCGGGGGAGATATTTACGGTATGAGCGGCGGTAGCGGAGGAGGTGGTGGCGGTGCGACTAGACCCGCGTTTTAGAGTTTTAGCGTTTTGGTGACACCTTTTGTTGCGTTTGCGTGTTTGACCTCAAACTACTAGGCTACTAGCTATAGCGGTTGCGAAATGCGAATATTAGGTTTTATTTATTTATTTTTTGTTTCTCTTAAAACTTGGTGTGTGAAAAAAGAAAACGAACGCTTAAATTTCCTTTTTCTGTTTGTTTTTATGAATAGAATTGGTAAGTTTCATAAAAAAAAAATAGTATTAATTTGTGATTTAATATCTAAACTTACAGAAAAATGTCAAATCGACCATATTAATCGTGAAAAATGTTATTATTAGGGAAAAATGTTATTTAATACCTAAACTTACAAAAAATGGCCAAATTAACCGTGAACTCGTGAAATGGCCGTTTTATCTCTCAACAAAAAGTTGACTTCTATTTTAACTTTTAAGTTTGCGTTGACTCGGGCTAATAAACCACCGTTAAAAATTCTTCTAACAGCGTAATTAACAGCCGTTACAGAACATCCGTTAAGGTGATACGATGACGTTTTGTGCTAAAGAGAAATCAAAATCGAGAATAGAAATTCCCAAAACAAAATCAATTACCCTAAACCCAAATCGAAACCTAATCCTGCCCCCAAAATCAAAATCGAAACCCTAATTGCTTCAATTCGTTTTCTGAAATGCCATTAGTTAGAAAGAATGGCGTCGTTATGAGGATTGGATCTCCAATGCTTCACGAATCAGAGAATTTGGTGGGAGATGGAGTCGAAGCACCACCGCGAGGAGAAAGAGATGAAATTGGAGAAGAAGTTGGGGGTGAAACGAATGTGGTATCTGAGTCTTGTGGCGGAGAAGAGGGAGCACAAGATGCAGCTAAAACAACGCCGGAAGGAGAAGCAGATCGAATTTGAGAGAGAATGATTTTTAGGATTTGGGTTTTGATTTGGAGATTTTTCAGAGGTTTCGTCGACTTTGAAGTCTGTTGATAGCACAAAACGTCATCGTATCACCTTAACGGATGTTCTGTAACGGCTGTTAATTACGCTGTTAGAAGGATTTTTAACGGTGGTTTATTAAACCGAGTCAACGCAAACTTAAAGGTTAAAATAGAAGTCAACTTTTTGTTGAGAGATAAAACGGCCATTTCACGAATTCACGGTTAATTTGGCCATTTTTTGTAAGTTCAGGTATTAAATAACATTTCCCCCCTAATTATTAGGTGAGTAATACGGAGAAAATGGACTTTAATTATATTCGTAAATTGATGTTCACACATTAAGGCTCTAACTAAATCTTCCGATTATTGTCATATAAACATGTTCTAATTTGTGATAAAACTGAACTTCCACTGTCTCGCAGAGAAGGGAAAGAATATTTTGGGAGAACAACTAAAACCCTAATATCTATGATGATGTCAACTTCAAAACACATTGAAACTTGAGAAAAACAAAAATCAAAGAAAATAAAAATAAAGCCTGCATGCAAGAGAATATGCCTTCCCTCCAAGGTTAAATAAAAACAAGCTTATGTGAGAGATTAAGTATGTTCATAACTTCACAATTGTGTCCATTAGTCGCTGCTCACGTTAGTCAGGAGTTATTTCTGTTGGGTCTTATCAAAACTGTTGTTTATGTCTATTTTGATTATGGACTTACCTTTACATTTGCATTTTATATTTTCATTCTTAGTTATAAAAAAATTGCTTATACTTTTCTGTTGTTTGACCCAGCACCAAGTATAAGAACAATTAAAAAATTTGATACCTAAGAAACTAATTCTATAAGATTAATTGAAGAATTATTTTCATTCAAAATCTTTTGACATAATTGCTACGTTTAATGTGTAATGCCCTGGTCTATTCGATAAGATTAAGAAGATAATTGCAATAATGGAACAAAATTAGCTGAGAATGCAATCCGTTTGCATGGATCCGACCCGGAATGCAATCCGTTTTTAATTATGTAAATGACAATTATACCCCTGGCACTCGACATGTTTGACAGTTTGAGCAAAGAGAATTTTTTTCTTGTTGAGGATCATCGATTATCAGTTTCTGGATTTCGCTACTACAGATTTGTCCCGTCTTGAGTTACGAAATCATGGTAACAATGCTCGATCTTCGATTCTGTGTTTACGAATGCTGCCCTGGATTTGAATTTCGCATCTCCGATTCGTTCTTATGCTTCTTCTTCATTAGTTTGATACTTGGATCTGCTCTTGATCGGTGGTTTCAGATATTTCTCTTCAAATTATTCTTTGCAGATAGAAAATTTGGTGACTTTAGTTTGATAATGCTAGCTTCTGGGTTTGATTTTTCGTAGTTTCGATCCTCCTAGTTCAGTTCAATGGCTTCAAATTTGAAACCTTTGTTTGTTGGACTCTTTCTTAAGCTGGTGAGTTGATGATCCTAATAAGAAACCAATGGTGTGTTTTTGATTTGTGTGTTTTCAGATACATTTTGTGCTTCTAGTTAGCCGGCAAGGAAAGGTAAGGCTCACCAAATGGTATTCTCCTTATGCACAGAAGGAAAGATCTAAGGTATGTATTGAGCTTCATTCACACCTTGTTATGCTTTAGCATACATCTCTCATCTTACATGCTATGTATATAGGTTATACGTGAACTCAGTGGAGTGATTCTGAATCGAGGTCCAAAGCTCTGCAATTTTGTTGAATGGAGAGGATACAAAGTTGTTTACAAAAGATATGCAAGTCTCTACTTCTGCATGTGCATTGATCAGGAGGATAACGAGTTAGAGGTCCTTGAGATCATTCATCACTATGTTGAGATTCTCGATCGCTATTTTGGAAGTGTGAGTACCAAAAAAACCAGCACCTGCTGAGATTCCACCTTTACTATCTCTTACCTTAACGGAACCTCTAAATTATGATAAGGAATTGTTTTATCTGATGACCTTCAGGTGTGTGAACTCGATTTGATTTTTAACTTCCACAAGGTAATAGCATGCTGCAAACACTCAAGGACTCTGCCATTCGTCACTTGATTCTCTATCCTCTGCATCTTTATATCTTGCTGACAGTTTCTGGATTTCTTGTTGCTTTCTTAGGCATATTACATATTGGATGAGCTCTTGATTGCTGGGGAGCTTCAAGAGTCAAGCAAGAAAACAGTAGCCAGGATTATATCCGCTCAGGTACTGAGTTGTATGTTTAAGTCATCGACATGAAAATATTAGTGTAGTAGTTTTTTCTTGAGAAATGACAGTCTCTGTCTGTTATGTTGTCAAAGGATCAACTGGTGGAGGTTGCAAAAGAGGAGGCCAGTTCGATAAGTAATATAATCGCTCAGGCTACTAATCGATAAGTAGTCTTATTCATCATCTATGCATTCTTATGCAGTTAAAGTATGTTCCCTGTCTCTGGCTACAGTAATTGTTTTGAGAAATCTTTATCCATTTGATTTTTCTTGCGGAGGGATTTTCGTCTTAAAGCGTAACTTGGAGAGAAGAAATATGTTATGATTTGGTTCATAAACAAGTAAAGATTATATCGTTTGTAATCTTTGATTTCATGTTTTCCAATCCCATTCTTTCATTGTGAATCCACATGACTACTATTTCAGACCAATCTTATTTGCACATATTCTCTAGTCCAAGAGTTATGGAAGAACAGTAGATAAATAGCCTTGCTCGACTAATGAGGCAATGCAGTCATCGAACATCTCTTCAAGGGACTTGAACTTGAGCCCGAGACTCTGTATCTTCGAGGTGTCAAAGTCGTAATGCAACCTATTTAGTTTCTCAAACCTGAAATTTTCAAACAGAGTATCATCATGATCTATGATTTTAAAATTTTACAAGGTTTGAGAGATGGTTTAGTTTAAAGGGTCAGTGTCAAACCTCTTGGGGATAGGGAGTGATGGGTAACGAGCAGATAGGAATGAAACGAGTTCCTCTAGACTGATAACGTTAGAGCTACAAATGTATCTGCCTTGAGCTGCTTCGTGTTCGAAAACGACTATGTGGGTTCGTGCAACGTCATCGATATGAACATACCCCATTTGTCCATGCCATTGGAACTTCTCTGTTTCTCCTGTTGTGTTATATGACAAGTTATAACCAACTGTAACAGATGAATATTGGACCCAAAAACGAGTCATGTGATCTTGCTTAGAGATTAATGAGAAAGTGAGTACCTTTCAGTAATCCGAGGACATCGGAAGCTGTAGAACATAAATCAGGAGGCAGACTGGGTCCAACGAGGAAGGATGGTAGAACAGTGACGAGGTCAATACCATTTTCTTCAGAGAATTTCCATGCAGCTTGTTCCGCTAATGTCTTTGATAAGGCATACCAGACCTTTTTTGTTGCATCAAATTGTGAAAGTCATTTACACAAACAGTTAGCTAATATGAGTTTTGTGTTTAGCAAAATAGCTACTCTTTCACATTCGGGTAAGCTAGAAGACATTTTGATCTCTGTCCTTTCGTAAAACATAAAAGGCTATTTTCAAATTATTATACCTGGAAGCGCTTGCAGAGTTCCACAGACGTCCAAATTGATTCGTCAAGAGGGATTTTGGGATCAAAATCATCTCTGATCCTGACTGTTGAAGAGGATGAGGTGAGAACCACGCGCTTCAGGGAAGGATTCTTCCTGCATGATCGCAGTACATTCAGGGTTCCTTCTATAGCTGGTCTCAGAATCTCCTCCTATCAAATTATAAGGAAGAAAAAGTCAGAGAATAGATAATCTAGTAACAGATACACAAAGCATAGTGTGACCAGAAAAAAAAGTTTGTCGTGGCATGCCTCTGGATTAGAGGTAGGTTTAAGCACCGGAGAAGCAGTATGGAACACTCCTTGGCATCCCATTATGGCGTTATCAAAACTTCCTTCTTCCATTAAATCAGCCTTCACCAACCGTAGTCTCTCCTTTGCCCCTTCCAACTTCCATAGGTGCGCAAGTTTCTTCTCATTTCCTGTCAAAACATGAAAACTAACTGAGTACTGACAGGCACCAAATCGGACCAAGACAAAGGAAACAAGAAGGATAGAAAGACCTGGATCTCTGACTGTTCCGATAACTTCATATCCTTCAAGTAGAAGCCTCTTTACAAGCCAAGAAGCCAAGAAGCCTGAAGCACCAGTAACACAGACTTTTCCCTTTGCTTGATCCATTTTCCGGTATAAATGGAATCACACCCGAATGATTATATAGCATGTGTATCCATGCATGTTCAGAGGGTACTAGCTATATCATGATGGAGGTAAGTATAGGTTAGGTAGGTCATTCAACCCATGCGGGGTTGCTTCTTCTTTACCTAAAAGGTTTTAGGAGGGTTGTTTAACCAACACAATGGCCTGACTACTGTTTTCTCTAGGAATTTTCTTAGAGAAAAATATCCATACAATTAGATGTCAACATGCCCTTGCGGCTCACCGAGAGAGACACACACACCAGAAATAAGGGCATTCCAATATATTTCAATGTTCTTCAATATACAAAATAGTGGACAAGGAAACCCTTACAATTGTTGACACTGTTAGTCTTTAAGTAGTCAAAACTTTCTCAATATGATATAAGTCAGAAAGCACTTTACAAAATAGACAATACTAAGTAAGGTACAGTAACAATCTGTAAGAAAAAAGTGTAAATGGTAACGAATCACCTGAGCACATATCTTTGGTTTCAGGAAAATTTCTGAAGATTTTCTCAGAACCACGCTCCATGTTTCGATTCCCTTTGGATTGCTCAGCACCTTAAGTGAGAAATGGGGGCTTCACCATTTAAACCAACAGATGGAGTAGACAAAAAACATCCACGCTGCACCAGCCAACTCATTCTCCCCAAATCTCTTAATACAAAGAACAAAAATTGGCCCGGAGCCTCACAGAAGAAACAAATTGAAATCACCCTGGTCAGCTCAGAAGAGTTACAAAGCAAGACCATTTACAGATACAGCGAATTTAGGAGGTACATTCTGGTTGCTAGAGCCCTGCCAGGTCAAGCAAGAGAAAAGGTTAAGAAAAACCAGTATCATCTCCAATGCAGCATCTACACCGAAAAGTTTCAAATGAATTGAGGAACCTTATTTGCTGGGTCAATATTTTCGGTATCAACTCTAATACAGATGAAAGCTCTAAAATTAAAAATCTAGCAAACTGGACTTTGCGACTCACTCCTTTCCTCTGATGAGCAAACAAAAAGTTGCAAGTAATTTTTTTTAACTAATTTAACTTCTACTACATCCAATGTGGGAAACCTGGCAGCCCAAGTTATAGTTACACAGACTCTCTACACACTCTTGTCATATGGAAGACTAGGTTAGTCAGTTAGGTTCATTAAAAACAATCCATATGAAAAGGTGATCTTGGGACAAACAGTTAAACCGAGGGGAAATAGATGCAGGTTTACCTGCGTGTTAGAGTGATACATTCTCTATCCAGGACCCCAACAGGGTGTATTCTGGGAGCATCAATGCTGCCTGAAACGACTGCAACATGAGAAAGTTCATGCTTGTTCATGATTGTTTGGGCAGCGAGAAGATCCATATCAGGTGTAACAGTCCATGGCACTTTACATTTTCCTCCACTCCTCGAACAGATGTCATTAACAAAAATATCCTAAGCCAAAGAAATGCTTCAATTAATGATCAAAGAAATAGTTATTTCAGACTATTCAATTTCGTACCTTGGGTCTATTATTTCCTTCTTTTCTTGCTTTGCTGAATTCCTGAATGTCTGAAAGTGTAAGTATACCGAGAAAGATATTGTCAGGATCAACAATCAAGGCGCAGGATTGTTTCTCTATCAGCATACGAGTTAATGCCTCTTCCAAAGAAGTGCTCATCATAACTGTCGCAAATCTTGTTCGCATGGCTTCTGAAACAAAAATACTCTTCGGCAGCTCCTCAGATTGGTTGAGAGAATCATCAAGGCAAAGAGAACTTTCAACTTCACAAAGGTTATTCGTTGATGATTCATCATCAGATGACGTCAGAGACTGTACAGCTTCTTGGCTCTTTCTTTTCCTAGTTTCTTTTGTTTCTCTAGTTTCTTGTCTCTTTGATTGTCCAGATGTAATCCATGAAGACATGCCTACAGCTCCCAGTAGAGGTAACACTATACGATAATCCTGTGTAAGTTCAAATAGCAGTAGTACTGCTGTAAGAGGAACTTGACAAACCCCCGCAAGTGTAGCAGCCATTCCAACCTGTTAAACAATGAGACAAACAGGATCATTGGCAATGAAGCTACAAAAAAACTAGCATCCATTCTCAGTTAACCCGAAAAAATATTCTGTTCAAAGTATTGATAGGTAACCAATCAAGAAAGTCTGAAATTAAGACAATTTTGAAACATTGACCACATAAGAACAGTACCAGACCATAAGCTTGTGGAGATGCCACTTCCAAGATAGAGAGATTGAAATCAGGGTTCTGAGCCAAAGCAAGTCCAATAAACTTTCCATAGGCCATTCCTGCTGCCCCGCCAATAAAGAGAGAAGGAGCATAGTATCCACCGACAAGTCCAGAAGCCCGACACCATGCGGTTGCAGCTATCTTGACCGCTACCAGCTGAAGCAAAAGATCAGCTGAAAGACCCTTCACAAATGGACGTTTCTCCAACAAAATATCCACATTCTGAAAACCCCAGTATAATACTTCAGGGTATACCAAAGCTATGATACCAACACTTAATCCACCCATTACAGGAAATACAGCCTTTGGTATCCCAGCATCCTTGTTAAGACTGTCAACAGCAGATGTCATGGATGATGTACATCGAGATAATGCCAACGAGACCAAGCCACACAGAGCGCCCAATAAAAGATAGAGTGGAAGTTCTGAAAATCAGTGACCAGCTCTCATAAGTTTGGTTTCTGGTTCCCTTGCGTAAAAAGCATAAGAATGGCAATGCATATTACCTCCAGGAGAGCGGAAGTCATAGTCAGGAACCTTAAACGCAGGTTCAGAGCCGAGACCGATTTCGGAAACCACAGAAGCAGTAACAGCACTAAGAATAACCATAGAAGTTGTGTTTGGAAGTGAAGTTGATGAATCAGTTGATGAAGAAGGCCACAAAACGGATTCAACTGCAAAGAAGCATCCAGCCACAGCTGCATTGAACCCTGTAACAACATATAACAAAGTCCTCTTAACGAATCAATCAAGAGTTCCATACGCAAGAGAGAACAACATTAGCAAATATCAGATGAACAAACCAGAGGAAATGCCAGCAGCTGAGCCAGCGGCAAGAAGTGAGAAGCCAGTCTGAGGACTTTTATTGAACAGAGAATTCACACCTTTAGCGATTGACGCTCCAATTTCAACACTTGGACCTTCCGGCCCCAGCGAATTTCCAGTCCCAAGCGTCACACATGCGGCAACAGTCTTAAGGAAAGGACGCAACACTGCCTTTACGCGATCGAGACTAGAATGAGAATCTCCAGTAGATTTTCCAGCAGATTCTCGAAGCTGATTGAGGATGCTCACCACCAAACCGCCGATAGTCGGAACAAGGATAACACGCAACCAATTGGAACCGATCGGTGCCTCTCTAAGCCACGAAGCTCCACGATCAGGAATCCCATCCCAGGAAAAGTCTCGAAGCAAGTGAACACAGTTGTTGAATAGAACCACACTAACTCCAGTGAGAACACCAACCAAACAAGCCGACGCTATCGCAAGCTCCTGAGACGGCTGCTGATCAAATCCAACCTCATCCTGATCAGTCTCCTGCTTCGCCGCCGGTAAACGCGGGAAAATTCTACCGCCAATAGCGACGGAACCGAAAAACGGTGAAAGGACGACATTGAACTGAAAAGGAACGTCGGTTTTGTGAATTGGAGCGAATCTCCGGGAAGAGACGGGAGATCGGAGGGCAGCACAGAGTGGAAGCGTGGCTGCCATGAACGGCTGCTTCCGTGAAGTGACGCGTGTTTATCCATTAACGGATAATTTGATCTTAAATCACAAATCTTACGTGGCTGATCTTATTATTCAAACGCATGGGCTTGGGCCTTGAGGTAAACAGGTTTATATGGGCCAATAACAATAAATTTGATTAAAAATAAAAGGCCTCTTAGCTTTAGGTTCAAACTTCAATGGAGAAGCAGTGGCTGTTGTCCCTCGCAGTTGATCTTCTTCTCAATCCAAAATCCAGCTGATAAATAAATAATTTTTCTCTTGTCGTCATATTAAAAAAAAGAAAGATTATCTGTATTTCAAGTTTCATGAGCGTTTGCCACCACAACATTGTCTTTTCGGGTTAATTTCTTCTTCTTCTTCCTTTTCTTACTAAATTCTCTTAGGTAGTTGTCGATTCGATTTCTTTGTCTTCCTCTTCGCTTATTTTCGTTGAATCTCTTGTTTACACCTTTTCCTGAAAACAAAATTGTGTTTTTTGTAGGGTTTTAGTCATACTTAATGGCTTCCAATTCGGAGAAAAATCCTCTTCTTTCAGGTGATTATTTTCTTCTCAGTATACAATCTGATCTGCGATAATGAATCGTTTCTAGTCAGATTTGGTTATTGGTTCATTGTAATTTGTTTACTGTAGATGAGAAACCCAAATCGACGGAGGAGAATAAGAGTTCTAAGCCGGAATCAGCTTCTGGGAGTTCAACTTCATCAGCTATGCCTGGCTTGAATTTCAATGCTTTTGATTTCTCTAATATGGCTAGTATTCTCAACGTAAGTTACCTTTGCTGTTAGCACAATTGAAAAGTTATCTTCTTTGAGTTTTTTTTTAATTGATAATGGTTTTTTTTGTAGGATCCTAGCATCAGAGAAATGGCTGAGCAAATAGCTAAAGATCCTGCGTTTAACCAATTGGCTGAGCAGCTTCAGAGATCTATTCCTAACGCTGGCCAGGAAGGTGGTTTCCCTAACTTTGATCCTCAACAGTATGTCAATACAATGCAACAGGTTATGCATAACCCTGAGTTTAAGACAATGGCCGAGAAACTTGGTACCGCCTTAGTTCAGGTTAGGAATTGATGACTTTTTCCATCTAATCGAGGTGTGGCTTTGAATGAAGCTCTGTGTCTTATCTGATTTTATTTATTTTTTTTGCCTACAGGATCCACAAATGTCTCCTTTTTTGGATGCTTTCTCGAATCCTGAAACAGCAGAACACTTTACTGAGCGTATGGCGCGGATGAAAGAAGATCCAGAGTTGAAACCTATACTAGATGAGATTGATGCTGGTGGTCCTTCTGCCATGATGAAGTGAGTGATACAAACTTCTTTCAATGTTTTTTAGAGAAACTGTAGAGTTTGTTTCTGTTTATGAAGGAAGAATTATTTATTCTGTTTTAGGTACTGGAATGATCCAGAAGTGCTGAAAAAGCTGGGTGAAGCAATGGGTATGCCTGTTGCTGGCTTACCAGACCAGACTGTTTCAGCTGAACCTGAGGTAGCAGAAGAAGGTGAAGAAGAAGAGTCTATTGTTCACCAAACTGCCAGTCTTGGTGATGTTGAGGTTAGACTGCTTCCTACGTTAATATGCTTGACCATGTGAGATTTATCTTGCGTGTTGCTTGAGGAATTAGATGTTCCAAGTTTTGTTTTGTTGAACTCGTTATTGGATTTTTATTCGTTGATTCATTAGGGTTTGAAAGCTGCCTTGGCATCTGGTGGTAACAAAGATGAAGAAGATTCTGAAGGAAGGACAGCATTGCATTTTGCTTGTGGATACGGCGAGGTATGCAATTCTCTTATCAATTCACGGCAATTAAATATTCGGATTTAGATGGTTCTCTTTTTTTCAGTAGCTGTGAAGTTAAGAATCTTTATAATCATTCAATTGGTAGAAAAGTAACCAGTCTACTTACGTCTACGAGTTTCATGACACAATTACTTATAGCAAGTTCAAATATTTGGTGAAAGAGCAATGAGATGGAACTGGCGATTACTTGCATACTAAAGATTTTGCTTATGAATATGGATTGAACTGAGTTTAACCCTGTTGAGCCCTATCAACAGTTGAAATGTGCTCAAGTTCTTATCGATGCTGGAGCAAGTGTTAATGCGGTTGACAAAAACAAGAACACACCTCTGCATTATGCTGCTGGTTACGGGAGGAAAGAGTGTGTAAGCCTTCTCCTGGAGAATGGTGCTGCAGTGTAAGTCTCACAACACAGTACTTATAATGAAACAACTCCATTAAACACTGTTTCAGGACTTTAATTATATGTGCTTTGGTTGATGTGTGTGGTTGCAGCACTCTGCAAAACCTAGACGAGAAGACGCCAATTGATGTAGCGAAGCTCAACAGCCAGCTGGAGGTGGTGAAGCTGCTTGAGAAGGATGCTTTCCTTTGAGCTCTGCTGGTTAAAGGAAAGCTCTAAGCTCATATTGTCTTTGAGGCATTTGTCTTGTGTGTGTCCTGAACCAGTTTCACAGGCTTTTTGTGTACACTTTTTATTAGTTCCTCTCTTCTTCTAAATTTGTCTCTTATGTTGTTTTAAAAGTCAATAAAGAAAGAAATAGCAATCAATGATTTAATTTATGATTATATTCTTTATTTCGTCGACCTCTACAGAATGATTCAATTTGGAAGAATCATTCTGGTTTGGAGGATATGTAAGAAAAACTACTTGATCTCCAAGTTATTCCATTCTTCTGTTACTGTATTGCCCAAATTCCCAAGCTTGACAATATTTACGCAAAGCTCAAAACCCAAAATATTTGAGAATCAAAACAAAATCAAGGGTCTTGTCTTTTTTTTTTTTTTTGGTGTGAATCAAAGGTCTTGTCTTTGCAAGTAAATTCGTTCCTAATGAACTGTGTGAGTCGTTTAAAGTGTTTGATAAGCAAAGCACGAAGCTTTGCACGGCTTGGTGGTGAATCCACTCTCTCTCAACCGCCGTCTCTCGCCTCCGCCGCGTTTTCTTCATCCGCCGTCATGAATGGTCTCGAAACTCACAACACAAGGCTCTGTATCGTAGGAAGTGGCCCAGCGGCACACACGGCGGCGATTTACGCAGCTAGGGCTGAACTTAAACCTCTTCTCTTCGAAGGATGGATGGCTAACGACATCGCTCCCGGTGGTCAACTAACAACCACCACCGACGTCGAGAATTTCCCCGGATTTCCAGAAGGTATTCTCGGAGTAGAGCTCACTGACAAATTCCGTAAACAATCGGAGCGATTCGGTACTACGATATTTACAGAGACGGTGACGAAAGTCGATTTCTCTTCGAAACCGTTTAAGCTATTCACAGATTCAAAAGCCATTCTCGCTGACGCTGTGATTCTCGCTACTGGAGCTGTGGCTAAGCGGCTTAGCTTCGTTGGATCTGGTGAAGCTTCTGGAGGTTTCTGGAACCGTGGAATCTCCGCTTGTGCTGTTTGCGACGGAGCTGCTCCGATATTCCGTAACAAACCTCTTGCGGTGATCGGTGGAGGCGATTCAGCAATGGAAGAAGCAAACTTTCTTACAAAATATGGATCTAAAGTGTATATAATCCATAGGAGAGATGCTTTTAGAGCGTCTAAGATTATGCAGCAGCGAGCTTTGTCTAATCCTAAGATTGATGTGATTTGGAACTCGTCTGTTGTGGAAGCTTATGGAGATGGAGAAAGAGATGTGCTTGGAGGATTGAAAGTGAAGAATGTGGTTACCGGAGATGTTTCTGATTTAAAAGTTTCTGGATTGTTCTTTGCTATTGGTCATGAGCCAGCTACCAAGTTTTTGGATGGTGGTGTTGAGTTAGATTCGGATGGTTATGTTGTCACGAAGCCTGGTACTACACAGACTAGCGTTCCCGGAGTTTTCGCTGCGGGTGATGTTCAGGATAAGAAGTATAGGCAAGCCATCACTGCTGCAGGAACTGGTTAGTTCTCTACTTTCTCTGAAAGAAACTGCTTTAGTTAGCTATTTTAGTTATGTTGCCTAGAACTACTTGACTTTGTGTGCAATATATGATTTTGGAACGATCTTTTCAAAGGAAGTACTTTTTTTAGTAGCTCTGTGACCCTATGGCTTGTCAAGTTCTTGAGGTTTAGTTGCTTCTATATCATGTGATTCAATTCACAATTGATGCAAGCCTAGTTTTTGTTTTGGAGTTGTTCTTCTTTGAGTTTGTTGTTCCATGCTTAGTAGAGAGATCATTGATTGTTTTAGGTAACAGTCTTTAGAGTAAAGAGTCTTGTTTTCACAATGTTCAATGCTTATTCTATTCATAGAGCAATAATCGTCATTGCAAACTCTGTTTGATTGATTGTGTAGGGTGCATGGCAGCTTTGGATGCAGAGCATTACTTACAAGAGATTGGATCTCAGCAAGGTAAGAGTGATTGAGGAAATTGTTGGAAGGCTCAGGTCATTGAGTTATTGTTGATTGATCCCTGATTCAGTTAGACATTGATGGACCAGAATGAGACTTGATCTTTATCATAGAACAAGTTAAGATACATTGATTTGTTTATTCCTTAATATTGCAGTTGGAATTGAGTACGGGTATTGTTCAAAGTTGTAGCTCTAATGGTAAAACTAGCTACGACAAAAGTCCTCTTAAAATATGAGTTTTAGATGATGCCTTAACATTTCATATATTCAGTGAACATGATTTATCCAATAATGTATTATGTATTCTTATAAATTAGTATAATATAAAAATGGGTTTCCAGAAATCTTTAAGACATTTCTGATCTTGAAGCCGAGTCATTTCCAGAGCTTCTAGAGGCTTTTGAAATGATCACAGATTTTTCAGAGGAAACGGCTTTGGTGAAGCTTTAACACTTTGATGTCAAGAAAGAGAGAAATGACGGCTTGGAAGGGTCTTCAACCGATGACGTCGTTCACTCCTACATGGTTGAAATATTCAAAAGAGTTCATAAAATCCTTCCCAAAAGTAGTCCCGATTATTCTTCTAACCATTCTTAAAATTCGAAACGATGAATGTGATTCTTAAATGTGGATTTTTCTCAAAATTATGTAGTCAACAAGATTGAACTATGCCTTAAATAAAAAAAGCTGTTTGATTAAAAGGTTGAATTAAATCTCTACTTTATAATAAATAAATAAAAGTTCCTGCATTTTATCTTTGTTGTTTTTTCTTTTTGTTTGACTTGATTTAGAAATATTAAACTTTTCTAATCAACGATATAGGTTTAAAGAGTTTTTAAAGTTAGTTATAAAGTGTATTTTCCCGAAATGTATTGTGAAATAGGACTTCTAAAAAAATTGAGGTTCATACATTTTTAAAGTAAAGTTTGTGCTTATAGTAGAAATTTGGAATAATGATCAAATTCCTCGATAATAGTATGTAGCATTCTTGTAATGCTTGAAATTGCAATGTGTTGCGACCACTGAAAAGTGCAATGGATATATTTCTGTTTTATCTTATTTTATTGGAATTTCCTATAAGATTTTAATCAGTTATATCAAAACAAATTATAATTATAGCCAGTATAGATCCGACGTTGGTGTGTCAAGCCACTTAAAAGATGATGGAAATGGATCAGATTTACTGAATAACTGACACACGAAATTCCTAAATAATTGTTTTCTGTAGAAGAATATGTACAACTAGAAGATAATATATGATTAATTATTCAGATTTTATCTTAACTTTTTGTTGTAAACGTAAGTTTTTATTTGGAATGGTCATACTACAAATAATCTTCAAGCATTTTATAAAGAGTAAATTTAAATATCTTCGACACAAAAATAAAATATATATTACAAAGGAAAAAGGTAAAAGAAAAATATATTAAAAATTAAATTTAGTACTACATTAATGTAAGTATTAAAAAAAAAAAAAAAATTGGTTCAAAATACTAAACAATTTTAGATGAGAAATTCATCCAAGAAAATTCTCAAGTAAAAGTTTTTGTTTTTACTTAAAAGTTTAAAAATCTCTTCATACCAAAAAAAAAAAAAAAAAAAGTTTAAAAATCTTCCAGATATGCAAATGCATATGCAAGTGGGGGCCATGAATGTGACAGCTGGATACAGGTTAAAGGACAACACATCATCGACCACATCCCCGACACGTGTCCCATCTCACACATGGCGTTTTCCTCTCTCTTTCACCATTTTTTTAATTTCGCGTCTCCGTTTTTACATCTTTTTTTTTGGCTAAATTGTTTTCTTTTTCTTATTATTCATTTCTATATATTATATTGAAAATAATTTGATTATTAGTAGTACTGTAGTATTATTATTTCATACAAAGTATATATATATATATGGCAAAAAATAGTTGTTTAATGCTTGTTTTTTTCTTCACAAAAATTCACCTTCTACTTCTCCTTCTTAGGACATAATGGGCCTATTGATTTATCTTTGTTAATCCCTATAACATTCCAACTTCCAAGTGTAATGCTTATTTTCCATATAAGAATAACAAAGCTTAAAAATAAAAAAAAATTAACGGTCACAACACAAACACTATTTTAACTTATAAAATGGAAATAGGCAATTAGGCATTGATCTCCGCAGAATCTATTGCACTAGCTTGCACTATGTTTATTCACTTTAATCTCACCCTTTTTGTCTTCTCGAAAATCAGTTGATAATATCCATAAATACGGTCAAAATACGTAGAAAATACGATAAGGAGAGTGTAATAGTATAGGGAGAAAATGGGAATAACGTGATATACATATCCACAGATAAGCAATAGGTCACCATCCCACGGTTCACGTTATTTCCGTCGGTTTTTAAAATCAAAAAATTTCCTCTACTGATAATGTTAATTAAGAAATTAAAATTATGTCTTCAACTTTTAATAAAACAATTAATGAAAAACTATCATTATTGTAGTTTCATTAGTGACAAATGACAATATTAAAAAAAATTAAGAAAAGTAAGCAATTATTAGTTGAAGAACTGAAGAAGCAGAAGAAGAAGAAGCAGAAGAAGAAGAAGAGAAAATTTTGACAGAGATAATACACAGATAGAGAGAAGAGACAGAGACAGAGAGTGATGGAAACAGCTGTATTTATTATGAGACGAAACAAGAACCTCTGGGTTTCTACTTAAACTCTTCTCTCTTTCCTCTCTCACTTTAAAAATCCACACTTTAGAGCACACAATACAAAAAATAAGGGTTTCTTTATCTTTTCGTTTCTTCCAAATTTTGTAATGGATTTGATGCAAATGGATAAGCGTTTGGATTCAACGGAGCAAGTGGTTGAAGAAATCATGAGAATTCACAGATCTCTACCCGCAAGACCAGGAATTGACGAAGTTGAAGCTGCCAAGGGTTTGATTGACAACGTTGAGAAAGAAGATCAAGCTTGTTTAGAAGCCATTGCTAGACAGAGGAAAAGCTCTGAAGTTCCTGGTGAGCTTTTCATGGTGTTGCAAGAAATGAAGAAGGGTTATGTTCAGTTTCGTAGCAAAGAACAGATAAGAGAAGCTTTGAAGCTTCTCGATCTGGAATCTGTTCACTCTTTGTTCGATGATTTCATTCAAAGAGCTTCTAATTGCATTGCTTCTCCTTCCTCTAACGGCTCTGTTTCGTCTCGTCCTCCGCTGCCTCCGGCGACTACGACGGCTGCTCGTTCTGATTCTCAGTCAAGTTTGAATTTTTCTGAGAGAGCTCCCGTTCGCCCCAAGGATATGGTTTCGCGAGACGATAGCTTCGTCACAAAGTCTAAGCCTTCTTCTCTCTACAGTGATGGTTTTGCAGCTCCTCCTCGAAGACCACAGATTCTCGATTCAACACTTACCACCGGTAAGTTAACCCTTCTCTTCTCTTAGTCCCGTTGATTCAAAGCTCTAGTTTACTCAATTGGTACTCGAACTTATGATTCTCTAGATATAGAAAGTTTAGGACTTGGAATTGTTTAAAGTTTAAACCTTGCAATAGATTAAGTTAGTAACTGTAGTGTGAATCGTTTGTTATGTGTAGGCAATGATGGAGAGAAGCTGAGTTTGATAAAACTTGCTAGTTTGATTGAGGTATCAGCTAAGAAAGCTACACAAGAGATAAATCTACAGAACAAGTTAACGGAACAACTCGAGTGGCTTCCAGATTCTCTTGGCAAGTTATCGAGTTTAACTTCGCTTGATTTGTCTGAGAATCACATTGTGGTGTTGCCAAACACTATAGGAGGACTTTCTTCCTTGACAAAACTCGATTTGCATTCCAACAGAATCGGTCAGCTTCCTGAGTCTATAGGAGAATTGTTGAACTTGGTTTACCTCAATCTTGGTAGCAACCAGTTATCATCTCTGCCTTCAGCGTTTAGTAGATTGGTTCGACTCGAGGAGCTTGATTTGAGCTGTAACAACCTCCCGATTCTCCCTGAATCCATAGGTTCGCTTGTGAGTCTAAAGAAGCTCGACGTTGAGACAAATGATATCGAAGAGATCCCATATTCTATTGGTGGATGTTCTTCTCTGATAGAACTCCGTGCAGATTATAACAAACTAAAGGCTCTTCCAGAAGCTATTGGGAAGATTACTACATTAGAGATCTTGTCTGTGCGTTACAATAACATCAGGCAGTTACCTACGACGATGTCTTCTTTAGCTAGCCTCAAAGAGCTGGATGTGAGTTTCAACGAGCTCGAGTCAGTGCCAGAGAGTTTGTGTTTTGCCACTACACTTGTGAAACTGAATATTGGAAACAATTTCGCTGACATGGTATCGCTCCCGAGATCAATAGGCAACCTTGAGATGCTTGAAGAGCTTGATATAAGCAATAATCAGATCCGTGTTCTACCTGACTCCTTCAAAATGCTTACAAAGTTGCGTGTGTTTCGTGCTCAGGAGAATCCACTACACATTCCTCCTCGTGATATAGCTGAAAAGGGCCCTCAGGTTCTGTTCTCTCTCTCTGTGTCTCTCTATGTCATCATGTGTCTAGATTCTAAATGGTACTCACTCACGGATGAGTTCATCATACTTACAGGCCGTTGTTCAATACATGAATGATCTTGTGGAGACGAGAAACGCGAAATCTCTAATGGTTAAGCCAAAGAAGAGCTGGGTCCAGATGTGCTTCTTCTCGAAATCCAACAAGAGAAAACAGAGCAGCATGGAGATTGTCTAACACAGCTGATAATGTCTCTGACCCTAAATCAGGTAACACTTTCCTTTAATTCCCAAACTCAAAAATCAAGATTCACTCTCAGTATTATACAAATACAACAAATAACACATGTTTTGTTTTTCCCTCCTTCTTTCAGGTAATTCTGTTAAAGCTGTTGACAGCACAAGTGACAAACATATCCAGCTATCTTCTTCACACGACAATGCATTGATTTGCATTGCAACTCCAAGTACTGTAGATGTTTCACTATTCATTCTTTGTTTGTTTCTTTCTTCACTATTCACATGTATCAATGTGCACAACATTGTTTCATTCATGTCTCTCCACATATCATAGAGCCCATCCCAAAACAGAATCGAACCATGTCCCTTGTAGATTGAGGTTTTCATTAAGCTCTTACCATGTTTGTCTATCGTCTCTGGTTTTGTTTCTTTGGTTTGAAACTTAAGACACTCACATCTGTGTATATGGATAGAGATGTGATGTAAATGTGATGGCTTTGAAGTTTAGAGGAGAGATGTGACATGAGTTGGCTTTGAACGTGGTTTTGTCTAGAGAGTAACTTGGTTAATTAATACTCCCTTGTAATAATGCAACTTCTTTTTTGTTTTGTTTTGTCTATGTGTATAATCGTCACGAGACATGGTCTTTCTTTCATGTGTGTTATCATATTATGATACATGTGACTTCACATGTGAACCAATGAATGAAGCAAAACTTTGTTCAACATCAAAACCCCATATCTCTCTTCATTCTGTGGAAAAAAACATCCAGTCCATACAGAGTCTTTATTGGGCTGGATCTGGGGTTGCATTATTTAGGCCTAATTTACTCTTAATTTTCTTCATATGGCTCCTTCAGGTATAACTATTTAGCAATGGCCCAGCCCATATAGGCCACTTGTACAAACAAAACAATTTTACTCTCACTTTAGTTTTTTTTTTTAAAGAAAAAAAAAAGAAACCTCTTATGTTGAAAACTTAACGCATCTTATGATCAACATCATCTGATTTGGTTTAATTTTGGGTTAACTTCATTGAACAAACTTGATGTAGCTTTTTCGAATGTAGTAGATGATGTAATATAGTGAAAAGGTCATATTTTGGGTATAGGATTTGCCAACTTTCCATAATGAGGCTGGCAAAAAGTGGTAGTAAATTAAAAGTCACATATATAATGTGAACATTAGAAATAAGTAGGAAAAAAAGGTTAGGGAAGATTAAGAGACGAAGGAGTGAATCTTTGAAAATGTCACTTTATTGACTATGAGGGAAAAAGATAGTTAGGAGGAAAGTACCTCTAATGAAAATTATTATTGATATAAATTATTTTTTATTTTTTAAAAAAGAGAGCTAGTTGTTAAACCTCGGACCATTCTCTCTATCTAACTTTCTCTTATTCTTCTTAATTTATAAGTTGATTAGATTTATATATTCCTGAAAATGATGATCATCTAGGAAGTAAATATTCTTGGAAGCAAAATGTCACTTTACACTATACACATTATACGCCAAAAACCTAAATGATAATATGTTCAAAGAAAAAGTGCGAGGGAATACTTGAGTTTGAAGCTAATAAAATCAACGGAAAACTTGTCTTAACAACTTTTCCAATGTTCTCATTTGTTTTTGCTCATAATCACCTCTTTAATTTTAGATAAGCTTTTTTGCATATGTTATATAAAGTTTTTAAAACAGGATTACAAGAATCCGAGGGTGCAATTGAAAACTTGTAATAAACTCAACAGTAACAAAGTCTAATGCATCAAACTGAAAAAATCAATAAATGGACTCTCGTCTATGGTAGTATTTGAGGATGTTTATCGGAAAGTTGGAAAACGTTCGGTCTTAACAAGAAAATACAAAAGAAAAGTTGGATAACATTGAGCTATGATTAGAAGACAGAAAATGTAAAAAGCCAAGTTAAAAAGATGAAAAGTTTTGGCCGAAATTTTTGTATCACTTTATTGCCTCTTGGGTGCAATTTAATAAACATATCGAGAAAAAGAGAGGGAAAGAGATAAGGCATAAGATTCCATTAAGCGAAACTGAAAGGTGGATGATACTTGGGCTTGTCATGCGTTTCTAATGTCTATAAGTTTGGTGGTACGTTTATCGTTTCCCTTCAATATTCCTCTTTCTCCACTTTATTCACTTTAATTATTATTCCCCATATTCACAATTTACATGAAATGATAGCAGTCTAGTAGCATTCGATAGTCTTAATGAGAATTTAATTTAAAACTGTGAGACAACAAAAAAAAGAATGAATTTATCTTAAGTTGTCGATATCTAAGTTCGGAATTAGTTAGAGTAGGACACATGCAGTCACACAGACTCACAGATAACCATTTTAAAGGAAAAAATCCAGAAGATTATAGCTATGTGAATCTATAAGTACATATAACTATAAACCAAAATAATTGAATTACTATAATGGTGAAAAGGGACCTAACAATATTATTCATCGTCAAATTTATGCTTGTTTTGACATGGAATAGTTTTTAGATATTTTGAGATATTTTGTTAAATCCATAAATGTTTGTGAATTACGTATAAATTTAAACCAAAATATATTGAATTGCTATAATGGTGAAAAGGGACCTAACAAAATTGATTATCGTCAAATTTACCTCTGTTTAACAAGGAGTACTCTTTTTAGATATTTTGAGATATTTTGTTAAGTCGATAAATGTTTGTTTATAAGTTAATCCTCATCAATTTGCATTATAAATAACCAAAAACTTATTTAAATCCGCCGCTAATGACTAGGTGATACCATAAATGTAAATATACGAAAAATAATTTGAATTGCTATAATGATGAAAGAGACCTAACATAGTTCATTTTCATCAAAATTAATAATTTATTTATTTCACATGGAGTATTCCTTGGATATTTTGTTAGATATATTTTATTTTCAAATAATATAAAATACATCTGTGACTTAAATTATACGTGGTCAATATTTCTATTCGTTATATCTAATTTTAAAACAAATATATTTTGTTATATTTTGTTTTCATATATTTTGTTTACTGTATAGACTATAGAGTTTTTTAAATTACATGTATAGATCTTTTAGCACAAAATAAATCATGCATTATATGCATTCGGATATTGTTGGATAGAAATGAGACCGAGTCATCCTTATTTGCGGGTAATGGAGATGAGGCCATTACATGCTTCCTTTGACTTATGACTGAAAATAAGGTAAACTTTTAAATACGCACATACATTTATCATGATTTTATTCATTTTGTTTAATTTGCATATAACCATCTTCTTCTTATAACTAATTTGTTTTATAAAAAAATATTACAATCACTACACACTAACATTTCGCCAAAACATAATACTAATGGACTTATAGTGTGCCAATTTTCCTAATTCTAGTAATCAACAAAAGAATTGCTAGATATTTGCAAAACATTACAAGAAAATCAAGGAAATAAATAATTTTCAGTTCCAAATTAAAAAATAGTATAGTTTTTTGTTTTGTTTTTTTTTGGGTGTGTTTTGCTCTGAAACGAGTTCACATGACCGACTCTTTTCTTAGTGCTCAGGTTGTCCAATCAGTAAGTATATTGTGGATTTTTTTGGAAATAAAAAATGAACATCTCGAATGTCGAAATTTCATCTGATTAATTCAGAACAGAGGATTACAGAGGAGAAATATAAAAGTACTTAACTAAAGATCACTAATTCCTAATTAATTAATACTTTACTTTTAATCATGCCGATATTTTTAGCAAATTATAAAAATTTAATAAAGTGAAAACATTTCAAGGAAGAAAAGCAGGAATAATGGCGGAAGTGAACTGTGAAGGATGTTGGTGATGAGGAGGTTGATCTTTGACCTGAGTCTCCGCCGTCGAAGCATGGTGCCCACACCTATCACACTTCACCGGCACCAGTATCCGACGACAAGACGGACACGACGACCGTGAAGTCAACCACTTGTCTATACACGCCACGTGGAAGGCGTGACTACACAGCGGTAAGATTCTGATTTCTTCGCCCTCCGAAAATTCCGTTATGCATATTGCACACTCGGTGGATGAATCTCCGTCTCCGACTGAAGAGCACGGTAGATCGTCAGCGGCGGCGGCGGTAGAGGCAGAGGCGGTGTAAGTTGATTTAGGGAGAGCTTGAAGTGCTTTTTTCTTGAGGCCTTTGTTAGGCGGTGGAGCTTCTCCGACGGCGGCGGGATTAACTCCGGTGAGACGGCGGAGCCAAGCGCAGCGAGCTACGGCGGCTAAACCGGCTACGCATACGAGAGCGCAGAGAAGTGCTGAGAGAATCACAACCATGTCGGTTTCGGCGGCGAGGATTTCTTCCGGTGGTGGAGGCGACGCCGTACCAAGGAATCTAGAGGAGCGAGTCATTTTGTTTTGGTTTTGAGTTCTGTTTTTAGGGGAAGAGGAAATGTGAAAGACAGAAGGAAGAGAGACTTTGTTGTTGTTTAGAGGAGAAGAAGAATCTGATCCAAGTTATAATAGAGACACACACATACACATCTATACTTATATAAGACATGTCCAAATTGCAGATTAAAATTAATTAAATATTAATAAGTAGTGTTCATTTAATTCCATGTCATATCGGCAAAAAAAGGTTTTGGATGAATAGAAGAAAAACTTAGTTTTACAACTTTTCCGAAGATAAATAATGAGATTGCAGTATCCATAAAGACAAACATATTTGAATCTTTATTTAAAAGTAAAAAAAAATTGATCACTTTTTATTTTTTTTTGGGTAATTCAAGTTTGATGTTCTACAAACAACATCTTTATTTTTAGGTAACCCAAAGTTTACTCGAGTGGTCCAAATTTAAATGTTCAACCCAAGATTTTAAATTTTTAATGCATGCTTTGAACTTTGGAAGTTTATAAAGTTCTGATTTACAAATTGATAAATCATATAAGTATGTGTAGTTAAACTAATAGAATCATCAACTGAATTTTTTTAATTATGCCGTTACAAAAATTTACAGAATTAGGTACTTTTGTATGCAAAACTATATATATCATCATTCCATTTTGTTATTTTTGACAAAACTAATACTTTAATATAAAAAATAAACATTTCCTCGTGTGATTCAAAGACTATAGATTGAAATACTTTATCATATACAAAAATTATTATGATTTCTGATTTAAGACAGAATTTATGTCTCAACGAATAAGTTATCTTGTTTAAGAAAAATCTAAAGTACTAATACAATCTGTTACGACTAAATTATTTCTTAGCCGCATGGGAGATCTTGGGCAACATGCCTCAACATAGATACGGGTTTTAATTTAAATAATGTTCTCCTCCAAAATACATTTAGATAAGAGATTTGGAAATATCGTAATCGAATACAATAAAGAATTAAATTGCCGTATATTATTAGAAAACCAGACATGGAAAAAGATGGGTAGGTGTGGGCGCTCTTTTTAGGTTCTGTTTGACGAACTCATTATCAAAAGGTGTAAGTGTAAATTACTTTCTTACCTAAACCTACTTCTATTAGACTCTTTTATTCTGCATTCTTCAAATTTTTTGGGCATCTTGAAAGATTCCTTTAAAACAAAAAAAAGGGTAAAAGATTGAGATCAGAAGATGGTTTTGTTGACAGGTGGTGCTGAAGTTTGGATTCAATGAATTTCGAAGTTCTTGCGATATTGTCAAGTTTTCCTCTTGGAATACCATATTTGTTTTAATAGATATACTGTAGTTGTTAGTTTAGATATATTATTTTTCATAACCGAGTTTGTTTACATTTGTATATGTTAGGATAGAATGATGTAGCCATGTAGGTGGGATCTTGATAAGTGATAACTATCAATTTACAGAATCTTTGAAATGAATCTACGTGTCCTCAAAGGTAGCATAATATATTTACATTATAGTATTAACAGCAGGTACCACCGTCCACGTGTGCATAAAGTTTTGGTGTTTCTAGACTCTCTTGTCATACTACTAACTGAAATATTGTAATATGGTTTTCACACTAAAAAATCGAATCAACCCAATATATTATCAAATCAAACCAACGACGATAAATTTTACCTAAAACTTTTTTTTTAAAACGATTTTCAGCCGAAATATCACAAGATTATCGGTCTTGGGCTAGACTCTAGAGAGGGATAGATAGATGGAACTTAGAAAATAATAAATGGAAAAAGATATTAAAAGAATAATAACTTTGAAGTTCAAAGTACAATCGGAATGGAATATCAGTCTTTTGCGTGAATGCGTGTGATGTGAGTCTTGACGTCGTATATGGAACCAAAAAGGTGAAAAAGCAAACCGAGTTATTAAACCACTAATTAAAACTATAAGACATTCTTAGCACATCGGATTAAATAGAAGAAAATCAACAATAATTGAGAACGGAAGCATTAATTATGACATGTAATAAACGGGAAAAACAACGACAATTATGGACTTTGGAAGCATCGATTGTACTGGGGTTTGGAGCATCAATAATCCATATTTTGGATACAACAACAATTTTGTTTGTTTTTTACTCAAATAAAGATGCTATATTTGTTATGTTCAAAATCTCTATACATCTTTCGGTCTACGGCCAAATAGGCAAATACTTGCACCAATTACAAGCAAGTAAGTTTATATCTTGACATATAATCAATATATGATATAGTCCATGCGATTCCAGCTAACCACATATAACTAATTCATACTTTAGTGGAGCTAGCCAGATATAACTTTATTCATATAGTAGTGTGGTTATGAATCCAATATATAATTGATAGAGAAATGGTAGTTTCGAAGTAACGAAGGTTGACAATTTCAAAAAGCCCATACAATCAGTTTGAGAGACTTAAAAGAGTTGAATAATGTACAGCAACAACGAGTCAAAGTCATGCTTGTGTGTTACGTGTTCTATATGTGTCCATGATTATAACGCAATAGCAATATCATGTCGGTGCGCTAACTTGTTTTGACTTTTTGGGGTCATTAAACTAAAACATCAGTTTCAATATACATATACATGACGTCATAAACGTTCCATTCAATCGCTATGCCATTTTAATATAATAGAATTTTGCAACTTTTTTTTTTCCTCAAGGTAGAATTTTATAACTATAGATTAAAATTGGATAATTAAAGTTCTTTGTTCGTTTATTTGATTAGTTTTTCTGTAGTATAGGGTCAAACAAGGCAATGTTAAAAGTCAACCATCTTCTTTATTTATATTTGTTCCTAGTTAATTACACTTAACACTGTTTGTTAATTCATTGAAATTGTTTTGTCATGTACTAACTATTGATTATTCAGTCACCGTCCCATGACATGATAATCCCACCAAGGTACCAACACGTCCAAAACAACGAAATAGGAAATTATTATTTAGAATCTAATGGGCTAAAAATAAGGCCCAAATAAAAAGCAAAGGCCCAATATATACTGTCACAAAAACCCTCAAAGAACAGTGAAGCTCTCATCACGATCGCAACAATGGCGGCTGCTGCGAAGGAGATCCTACGGCGACCAGTGGCGGCAACAATAAGGCTAACCGTTCCGGCGGGAGGAGCGAGGCCAGCCCCACCGGTAGGTCCGGCGCTAGGTCAGTACAGGCTTAACCTGATGGCTTTCTGCAAAGACTTCAACGCTAGGACTCAAAAGTACAAACCAGACACTCCGATGGCCGTGACGATAACGGCGTTCAAGGACAACTCTTTCGAATTCACCGTCAAGTCTCCGACGGTGTCGTGGTACATCAAGAAAGCAGCTGGAGTCGATAAAGGAAGCACACGCCCGGGTCATTTGTCGGTGACGACGCTATCGGTGAGACACGTGTACGAGATCGCGAAGGTGAAGCAGACGGATCCGTTTTGTCAGTATATGCCGTTGGAATCGATTTGCAAATCCATCATTGGTACTGCTAATTCTATGGGTATCAAGATCGTTCAGGATTTGGAGTGATTTTAGGGTTTCTGATGAAAGAGTGGAATCAATTTGCTTCTGGTAAACGTCTTTGCTTTGAGTAGTAAAGTATAAACCATGAATGAATTTCACAGATTGTTTTGTGTTTTGGTGTTACTTCCATTGTGTTGTTTGTTTCAATGGATAATTGAGCTCCAAAAGCTTTCCAAAATCAAAATAGATATTGAGTTTGTTTAACTTTGATCGTTTGAATAATTTGGACAGTAAAGACATTGCATTGTTGTTGTTGTGGATGTAGAAATTGTTCGTATGAGCAAAGTATTCTAAAGTTTGGTCCTTTAACTTGATATATCAGATTCCATGGAAGAAGTTTTCCTCTGTAAATTCGATTTTTTCAGAGAATTGTGTGTTCATAGCTCAGTGATTTGAAGGAACAATGGGGGTGGTCTGAAATGGCAAGACATAAGTAGGATCTTAAGGAAACAACAATCTCAAATTAACAAAACTGAAAGCTTTTGAATTGAGTTGCTTGAATCTTCTTCTGCAATATGTTTTCAAGTGTCACAGCTTTGTTTGTAGTTGTATGTTTGGAGAAACTAGAACTTTTCTTGTGTTTCATTGGAGATTAGTTTGGAGTCTGTAATCGAGCCCCAAGCTTATGAGTTATGACTATCAAGCTCGATGAAATGTCCAGCTCGAACTAGTTGCTTTTGTGACCGGATCTTTAAAATTTGCCGTCTGTCTATGGAAGTTTTTGAAATTTTGGTACCATATCGAATGTTTTTGGTCAAGCAAGACATTGACTTGGCCCTTGGGAAACAATAAGACAGAGACACCTGACCGGAGCAAAGGGCAAAATAGAGAAATAGGGAAAAAAAGTTTAAATCGGGAAAATCTGAAGCAACGAGATTGATTAAAAAAATCACAGAAAAGAGCAAAAAGTGGAGAGGGTCTTACGTTTCAGGGCCACACGCAATCTGAGTGCCATTCCTCTCTTTGTCTTTCTCTCTCTCTTTCTCTGTTCTAAGAAAGGGAAGCTCTTTGTCTTTGTTTGGGTCCTTGCCAAGATCCAATTTTTACGATCAAAATCGACCCGGTGGAATTCAGACACGTCTTTTAGATAGAGATATGTCTTGTTCATCTTCTTCCGGATCAGAAGGAGAAGAAGAGGGTTTCGATGCTTACCGTAAAGGTGGTTATCACGCCGTCAGGATCGGCGATCCTTTTTCCGGTGGTCGTTACATCGCTCAGAGAAAGCTTGGTTGGGGTCAATTCTCCACCGTTTGGCTTGCCTACGATACGCTCACCTCTGTACGCATCTCTCTTCTTTTCCCATTTCTTCGATTGTTTTGTTGCTTTGATCGTAATTCTTCATTTTGACATCAACCATTCATTGGTTTCATTTTTCATCTGGCCTCTGATCTCTGACATATCGAGATTGAATCACATTTCAATGGCACTGTTGCAAGCTAAAGACTCGTCCTTTATATACAATACGCATCTGTTACTCTTAGAAGTCCAATAGATTTTAGTGCAAGATCATTGCTTCATGTGATGATGATTCTGATTTTGATATTGTTGGATTATAGCCCTAGATTTGGCACTGTACTAGTAGTCTCCTCTAGTTTACCAGATTTGTTAGCTCAAAATGGATTGCGTATTAAATGGTTATAGAATCTTTAATCATAGGAAGGTAACTGTCACCCTATAAAGTATATCCTAAGAATGTTTTGCTTTGTATGTTTTTATGTCTCTTGTTGTAGACTTATGTTGCTTTGAAGATTCAGAAGAGTGCACAACAATTTGCTCAAGCTGCACTTCACGAAATCGAATTTCTTTCAGCTGCTGCTGATGGGGATCTCGACAAGACGAAATGTGTTGTTCGTCTTATTGACCATTTCAAGCATAGTGGTCCAAATGGGCAGCATTTATGCATGGTGCTTGAGTTTCTCGGCGATAGCTTGCTCCGTTTAATCAGATACAACCAGTACAAAGGTCTGAAACTGAATAAAGTCCGGGAGATTTGCAGATGTATACTGACTGGTTTAGATTATTTGCACCGTGAGCTCGGTATGATTCACTCCGACTTAAAACCTGAAAACATTCTTCTTTGTTCCACCATTGACCCTGCCAAAGATCCCGTTAGATCTGGACTCACCCCACTATTAGAAAAACCAGAGGGAAACGCAAACGGTGGCGCATCAACAATGAATCTGATTGAGAAGAAACTAAAGAGAAGAGCGAAAAGAGCGGTTGCTAAAATATCAGAAAGAAGAGTCTCAATGGTTACAGGTGAAGAAGCATCATCGAAAACGGAAAAAAGTCTAGATGGGATTGATATGAGATGCAAAGTGGTTGACTTTGGTAACGCTTGTTGGGCTGATAAACAGTTTGCTGAAGAGATACAAACAAGACAGTATCGAGCTCCTGAAGTAATACTAAAGTCAGGATACTCTTTCTCTGTTGATATGTGGTCTTTTGGTTGTACGGCTTTCGAGCTTGTCACAGGAGATATGCTATTTGCACCTAAAGATGGAAATGGTTATGGGGAAGACGAGGTAAGATCTAAATCTAACCTCAAGAGTTTGCTGCTTCATTGTTTTAGCCTGATTTCTTATACGTTTTTGTTATCTGGTTTTGGATTTAGGATCACCTTGCTCTTATGATGGAACTCCTAGGAAAGATGCCTCGAAAGGTATGTGTTTTTTTTTGCTTTCCCACTGTGTTTTCTTGGTTTATAGTCTGCTTTTTGATATGCTTGTTTGAGCAGATTGCCATTGGAGGGGCGAAATCGAAAGACTACTTTGACAGACACGGGGACTTAAAGAGAATCCGACGGTTGAAATATTGGCCACTTGATCGCTTGCTGATTGATAAATATAAGCTTCCGGAAGCAGAAGCAAAGGAGTTTGCTGAGTTTCTGACTCCGATTCTTGAGTTTGCGCCGGAGAAACGACCAACTGCTCAACAGTGCTTGGATCATCCATGGATGAATGTAACAACACAGAACGATGCAGAAAATGTAGATGACCAAATGAACAACTTGCATATCAAAGGGTGAGAGAAACTCAAACTTCTTGTTTTTTTTGTGGTTTCATTCCTTTGTTCGTTTTCTTTTAATATAACTTTCTTCTTCTCTTTATATGTTTTTTGTTTTGTATAATTTCTCTTTTTTTTTTGGGGGGACCTATGATATATTGATTTAACCATCGAGTTCATTTGTTGCTTATTAAGAATGTCTATGTAGCGATGAATTGACTAACAAAGATGTTGCATCTTCTTATTTTAGACTTTGAATTTTGAATGTTCTTTTGATGTTTTGATATTATTGCTAGATGTCAGTTGGTTTGGGTTTAGATCAAATTTGGTTTTGGGTTTGTTTCGGTTGCTAACAAAAAGTTTTAATATCTATTTCTATCAGAATTTAATTTATTTTAACTAAAAAATGGTAATTAGTATTTGATCGAATCTAGAAAATTACTAGATCCCATAATTTACGAGTTAGTAGTACGTATGTCTAAATTGCAAATTTTGTTTATCCCTCTTTTTAATGATAGTTCATTTGTTTCTTGTCGGTTAATACAAAATTATTTTCTTGTTAAAAATATAAATGTTTCTGTCGGTTGTTTTTGTCAGCGTCATGTAGATATAGTGCAGTTACATTATACTTTATTGACTATCATATGAGTTTTTTTAGTATACCTGGTCAAAATATAACATGAAGTTCCTATTTTAGACATGTCATTGTCAATGTATTTATTCAAGTAATAAATTTAGGTTTGATAGAAACCAAAATACCCTAAATGGTGAAACTGAAATTTCACTGTCATATAAATTAAAAAATAAAAATTTACTCTAGTTAGTAGTAATTCTAAAAAGCGACATGGCCAGATGGGTTTTTAACTTTCAGACCACATGTGACGTACATGACTTCGTAGCTTTGTCTTTAGAGAATTTGCGTGTACTTCTGTGTCACACGTTCCATATCACCACGTGGATCTACACGTGACACCCTGTATCCAATCGTTGAATCCATTCAAAAATATTTGTTTCGTTGTAATTTTCTTATTAGCTAATTGTTTCTTAGCAAATAAAAAATGGATTAGATGAAGAAAAAACTTACCATTCAACAAAAAACAAGTACATCACTTTATTGCATCTATGAATCCAAAATATCAAACTTTCTTCTACACAACAACTGCGAATAAACCCATATATGTATTATGTATATATTTAACAATATATAACATAAATTTTAAAACACATCCAAAAAAGGAAACAACAATGTGATTCTTCTACCGAAAATGGTAATGCTGACCAAATCTTGAAAAAAAGAGTCATTTTTTCTGTAGACAATGGTAGTCACTATGACCGTACGGCTTTGTTCTGCTTCACACATTCTGGTGCCTTTATGTCCTGGCATTTCCAAGACGACGATCCTGCTATGACCGTGATCGCACCACCGTCTTCCTGCGGCTGAGCCACCGGTAATGGAGACGCGGAGGAAGTTCCGTTTTCTTGATTTCTAGAATTACAAATGCTCAAAGGAAGCTTCTTTAGCTTCACTCTTCCTCTTCTTTTAACCAATGAGTTGCTTTCTTCCCCTGATTTCTCCATCATCAGCATCGAATCCGCTTCATCCCTGTTTGATCTAGCTATCTCTAATCCTTCATAGGAGCTGTCTGAATCCACAACTCCAGCAATGTCTTTCATAGAACCGGTCACTATAATACTACTACTCCCACCTTCAACTACGCTCTTGTTCTTCTTCTGCTTCTTGTATCTCTGACCATTCTCCTCGCTAGTTCTCAAGACTCTAGGATACGACGTATTGTCTATAGCTCGATGCAACCTACGCGCTAAATCATCTTCCTCGTCTCTTAGCTGCCCCTTTGAATACAAGAGCTCGACGGGGACATGTTTCTTCTGCTTGTTCTTCCTAGGAGACCTCTCCTTGCAATCAGCCATTGCTTCTTTAGGAAAAGAATCAACCAATTCCAATGCCCTCTTAGCCGCAGCAATCGCCTTAGCGGAAATCAAAGCCTTCTCGTTAGCAATAGCTCTCGCAGCCTTTGCAGCTTTAACCGCTAAAGCAGCTGCAGATCTCGTTGCCTCCACGAGCTCTTCAGGTGACTGGTCATTGTTGAAAGGAGAAGATAACAAGTTGCCGAGATGGGTCTGAACATTGGTGGAAGCAGAGGAAGATCCGTTTGAGTTTGAAGTAGAGGAAGAAGAAGCGAAATCTGAAGGAGAAGATCCATTAATGCCGTTGGAGTTAAATTTCTTGAATCCAGCAAGTAATCGTTTTCGAGGAGGGAGATGCGAATCGGAATCGAGCTGATTCATGTCACACGGATTCGTCTCCATTTTTGAATCAAGCTAAAAACCTAAATCTGAGAAACAAGAACACGAAGTTGTTGTGTCTTAATATCGGATTAAAATGGATCGGAATTCGAATTATGGATGAGATCAGCTCGATGATAACACTATGGAACAACAAATCAGAGTAAAATACATCACGAGGAGTCAGCAGCTGAATCATTTCAGATTACAAGAGTCCAAAAAACCAATTCCGTTTTCAATAAAGATCGATATTTTAAGCAATAACATGAATCGATCCTTCAAACCCATAAATCAAATAAGCATCCCAAAAATTACATAATTTAAAAGCAGAAATTTTTGACAAGAAGAGCTGAATTACTCGATCATAAGGTGATCGATGAATAATAGGAATCACACAGCATTGAAAGAAGAAGAATCATAAATCACATGTATAAAACAAATTTTAAAAAAAGAGAGTATAACACGATGAACAACAGAACAAGCAAATTCGGTTTTACCTTGGCGTGTCCTTTAGAGTGTTGAATTGTCGTAGTTTTGAAGTTACCTTATCATTTAGGAAGAAAAGAGAGAGAAAGAGGAAGATGAGAGAGTTTAGGAGAAAGGAAATTAGGGTTTGCAGAGAGAAAGGAGGAGGAGGAGGATGAAGAAGACAAGAGAATTTTGTTCCGATTTTCATTTTTATATGTAAACCCTACAAATCAATCTTTCTTTCTTTAATTTTTTCTTTTAAATTAATTAAGGGACAATTAATGATCACATAGTAATTTTGATTGACATTTGTTGTTTCTTACAGTTATCTCTTACCTTAGAAAATTAACCAGCTGGTCTCATGCTTTCCGTTATTATTACATCCCTCCGTCTAACTATAATAACGGCCGTCATTTATTTCTCTTTACGGAGTTACCTTTATCTTTTTACGTCGGAGTTAATTTCATTTTTATTACATAGAAAAGAGTCAAACATGATTCGATCTTGTGTCTTAAAAGAGAGTTATACTTGCAAATTTGTATCAGAATTTTAGATCATGTGTGTAATCGACATACAAATGGAACCACCTTATTATTTGACGTGTTTTAGATTTTTTTATGGTGGATGGATATTAAAGCAACGTGGTTGATCCAAGATCTTAGTTTTGGGGAAAAAAAAGAATTCGACAAAATAATTAAATTAATCTGATAGAATTATGATCATTAGTCCCTACTTTGGTGAAAAACTAATATGTTTGGCAGAGACAGTCAACTTCACCATCCACTTGCCGTATCATTCTCAAATCTCAATAGACCCCAACAAAGTTAATGATATCATTTTATACAAAGAAATTTATGGAATTATTACATCGTAATTATCAACAGTGTGACCAAAACAATATCATAAAAAAAATATCATCAACACTGTAGGGAAAATATATCAACAATTCAACACCATTTAGACCTTTTTTTTGTCGTTCTTTTTAATTAATATTATCATTCGTCATTAAAGAATTTTATAACGTATTTTAAGATTCACTTCTTCTTGGAAGGATTTTGTTTAAATTATAGATAAAATAGTTTGTTTGTTGTCCACAATAGATAAAACTAGATTTTAACCCGCGGTATACCGCGAGACGATTTATTTTTAAAAAATAATATATATTAAAACTTGCAAATTTTATTTTTATAAAATATTTTTATTTTACAGTTTATAATTATTATTAGGTAACGCTATACTACGAATCCATGAGATAATTGTTAAAAAACTGAAGTTTTAATCCCTACTTAAACAGCATATTAATAATATTTTAAAATTTTATAAATATTGATTCAAATACATCCACCATATAACCTAATTCCAAAATAAAACCCGTTCTTTAATTTTTTTACCCGTCCCGTGATTTTTTTTTTAAAGTAGTAATTTTTAAAATTTAAGAATTATTTTTTATATATAAAAGTTTTGCACATTGTATCATTCTCTAATACATTTATATTTTATTGTTTAATTTTATATATAGTAACATTATACATACCACATAACATTTTTGGTTTTATATAATCTTTTCTAAATTAGGATGATTTGATATGTTTAATATTAGTGGTCTTAAAAAATAATTAATTAAAGATTTAACCCGTATTAAAACGGTGGATTAATTATATTTTACTTTTTTATTAATGTTGATTCAAAAACCCGTCCCTCCAAATTCGTCTTGCCAAAAAATCATTTATTTTATTAATATTAATTTTATTAATGATATGACTCTGAATTATATTCTAAACATTTTAGCTAATAACATCGGAGTGCACCATATTTATTTAATAGGGGAATGTAGCATATGACCCGAATACACTTTTATCCAAATCCACCAAAAAAGTCTTGCAAAAATACTATAGAGATAAGAAACGATAGTCGGTTTTGATAGGTATAAGATTAGCAAATATATTAGTTAGCTTAAATTAGTTAAAGAATACAAATTGAAAAGGTATATTACATTATTCGAATATAGTATCAAAACTTATATAACACAGAGATTTGATAAAATTTTAATTGTTGAATACTTTTTTTTGTGCTAATTTTTATGTGATTAAGATTTAATTGATTTCATGTGTATGTTTTGTTGATATTATCTATATTGTTTAGTGTTTAAGATTATACGCTTGTAGTTTGATTGTTAATTTAAGAGTTTCACTTGTAGTATTCCATCTTGTATTAATATCGATCTAAACCGTCAATTCTAGGATTTTCCAGCTTTTATTAAAAATTGAATCACATCTAATATGTTATTAATTATTGTAGTATATAAGATTATAAATTTTCAATATAATATGTATGAAATTGAATATAAATATTTCAAATTATGACCCGTTACTCAGTAGAAAGTTTTCTTAAATCTATTTTTCACCCGTTATAATATTTTTTCATGTATTGAACAGTTTATATTCGTTTTTAAAAATTCAAATTGTAGCATATGCAAAATAACTCTAATTCTTTTTTTATAATGATGATATTATTTTTCCGCAAAAATAAAATCATATAAAGATGAGAAGTGAACTATAATAATTAATAAAAAATCAATATGATAATTTAGATATCAAATATAATTTGTTGATTTTAATTGGTTACTTTTTTGAAAATTAATAATGTATTTCGTTTTTTAATTAAATTAAATTAATTAAAATTTAGATATCAAATCTTATATGTTGATTTTGATTGATTATTATTTTTGGAAAATAATAATGTATTTCGTTTTTAATTAAATTTAATTAATTAAATTAGTATTTGATTTTTTAATCCTTAAAGAGATAAATTAATTTACTCTTTAAAATTTTATTTCTAATGGCATACCTATGTAATTACTTACAAAAATTAAGGTTACATTTAAAATGTACTTCCCAAATAATATAGTAGGATGATAGGTTCAATAATTTGGCATATATATTAAATCTTGTGACTTTTCTTTAAGGGGCAATTTTTTGTGTGTGTTGTGTTTTGTATGAAATATAACTTAAGAGGGGTAAAAAGCTTTAAGGTGGGTTATCTCTAAATAAATTATATGTGTGTATAAGCCAAAAACTAAAACGCCGTCGTTTAGCTAAACCCTAACCCCCAAATTGCGATTTTCCCTCCAGTTCCACACAGTTGCTGAACTTTCCCGTTAAGAGCGAGCGTGAGATTATGTTGCGAAAGGCGATGCCTTTTTCTCAATTTCATGTCTAATGGCGATAATCAGCTTTGCAGTCTCCAGTAATTGATACCCGCGGGATTTTCTTCTTACAAATTTGGGTCTAGGGTTTTTGTTTCTCGGTGTCTCAGTCCGATAATCCTGAGATGAAGACGATCAAGCCCTTGCCGGAAGGAGTTCGTCACTCCATGCGTTCTGGAATTATCATGTTCGACATGGCGAGGGTCGTGGAAGAACTCGTCTTCAACAGTCTCGATGCTGGGGCGACCAAGGTTCCACATATATCAGTTCCTCCTTCTTCGATTTCTTCTGGGTTTGGAACAATTCTGCTTATCGATATCTCTATATTCAGGTGTCTATCTTCGTGGGTGTTGTTTCATGCTCTGTGAAAGTTGTGGATGATGGTGAGTATATAGCTTCAAAATCATTACTTTTACCTTTGTACTAATCATTGAATCCTAATTTGGAAATATTTCATTGACTTTGGTTTCAGGATCAGGCGTTTCAAGAGATGATTTGGTTTTGTTGGGAGAAAGATATGGTAAGTTCTGGCTCTTTTTTGTTCTCTCATTATGATTTTCGATCTGATGAGAAACTAATCATGAGCAATGTGTAAAAGCAGCTACTTCAAAGTTTCACGACTTCACCAACGTGGAGACAGCTAGTGAAACTTTTGGATTTCGTGGAGAGGCCTTAGCTTCAATATCAGATATCTCGTTACTGGAGGTTAGGACAAAAGCTATTGGGAGGCCTAATGGTTATCGAAAGGTTATGAAGGTATGGGATGTCTTTTGATGCGACTCAACACTCCTACATAGTTTCTGTGGCGTTGGTTATGGTTTTAAACTTCTGAAAACGCTTTTCAGGGATCCAAGTGTCTACATCTTGGAATTGATGATGATAGAAAAGACTCTGGCACGACGGGTAATGTGTCTTTTGTCACCATTGCTTTTTCTATTATGCTTACCAATTGTGATAGTGAAGCATTAAGTACAATTTTCAGACACTATTTGTGCTATACGATAGAGAAATGTGTTCGATTTTTGGCTAACATTGGCACATGCATGATTAATATCTGATCTTGACCTGGTTGATGCAGTAACTGTCCGAGATCTATTTTACAGTCAGCCAGTGAGACGAAAATATATGCAATCCAGGTTCGTTTCTTAGACACTTACTTTTTAGATTAAGACATCTGAATTTTAATCTATCTTCGCCTTGTCTCAAGTTTTTTTGACATGCGACCATGTTTTTTCTTTGCAATGGTAGCCCCAAGAAAGTTTTGGAATCTATCAAAAAGTGTGTGTTCCGGATTGCCCTTGTGCACTCCAATGTTTCCTTCAGTGTTCTTGATATCGAAAGGTGCGTTCCTACTTTCATTTAAATATCTTTATGAAATCCGCCCTTCTGATCGTTTCCTTGTTACAGTGATGAAGAGCTTTTCCAAACCAATCCTTCTTCTTCAGCATTCTCACTACTGATGAGAGATGCAGGGACCGAAGCTGTAAATTCGCTTTGTAAAGTAAACGTTACAGATGGCATGCTGAATGTCTCTGGGTATGTATCTGGTCCTGGAGATAGTTTAAAGGTAGGTTACTTGCTCCACTTGTGGGATTCAATATTTATCTCCCTTTTTTGTCAGATCGTAACTTTGAGCCTTACCTTTCTGAATAATTGTGGTACTTTCCTTGCAGGCCTTGCAGTATATATGTATCCATATTTCTGCATCTTTTTATGTGTGACTATACATCAACTATCTTCTGAAGTTTAGTTAGGCAGTTTCTGTATATGGTTGTATGGCCTTCACAGCAACAGATATCAATTCAAGATTCATTAGCAAAGGTCCTATTCATAAGCTGCTGAACAACTTGGCTACTAGTTTTGAGTGTGCGGATGACTGGAAGCCTACGGATGGGCAACAAACAGGAAGACGCAATAGACTTCAATCCAACCCTGGTTACATTCTGTGCATAGCATGTCCACGCCGTCTTTATGAATTCTCGTTTGAACCATCAAAGACGCACGTTGAGTTCAAGGTATTAGATTTCTCTTGGATCTAAATTTAGGTAGATTTTAATTTTTTTTTATGATTGCAAATATTTCTATCTGTGGCAGAAGTGGGGACCTGTACTTGCCTTTATAGAAAGAATCACTCTAGCCAACTGGAAGAAAGATAGAATTCTTGGTATGCCACACTTTTCTCAATCTCTGATTGTATCCCTGATATTTATGGGGTTTTCAATGTATTTCCAACGGTTTTCTTAGAACTTTTTGATGGGGGAGCTGATATACTGGCAAAAGGTGATAGACAAGACCTGATTGATGACAAAATTAGACTTCAAAACGGTACACAAGTTTTTCAAAATGTTACATTATATAACATTAATTCTTCTATATCGGAACGGGGCAGTATTTTTTGTTTGTCCCTTTGACATTCCTAGGCAGCCTTTTCTCAATTCTTCATTTTCTGGATGCAGATTGGCCAGAAGCTATGGAACCTGCAAAAAAGAAGCTGAAGAGAAGTAATGATCATGCACCTTGTAGTTCTCTCTTGTTTCCGTCTGCTGACTTTAAACAAGATGGTGATTATTTTTCTCCACGAAAGGATGTATGGTCTCCAGAATGTGAAGTCGAACTGAAAATTCAGAATCCCAAAGAGCAAGGTACTGTAGCTGGATTTGAAAGCCGGACTGATTCTCTTCTACAGTCACGTGACATAGAAATGCAAACGAATGAAGACTTCCCACAAGTTACTGACCTCCTTGAAACAAGCTTGGTTGCTGACTCTAAGTGCCGTAAACAGTTTCTAACAAGATGTCAGATTACCACACCTGTCAATATCAACCATGATTTTATGAAAGATTCAGACGTGTTAAATTTTCAGTTTCAAGGATTGAAAGATGAGTTGGATGTCAGCAATTGCATTGGAAAGCATCTCTTGCGTGGTTGCTCTTCAAGAGTAAGCCTAACCTTTCATGAGCCTAAACTATCTCATGTTGAAGGGTATGAATCCGTCGTGCCTATGATACCTAATGAAAAACAAAGTAGTCCGCGGGTCCTAGAGACCAGAGAAGGTGGTTCGTACTGTGATGTTTATTCTGATAAGACTCCTGATTGTTCCCTAGGGAGTTCATGGCAGGATACTGATTGGTTTACTCCACAGTGTTCCTCAGATAGGGGATGTGTTGGAATTGGAGAAGATTTTAACATTACCCCCATAGATACTGCGGAATTTGATTCTTATGATGAAAAAGTTGGTAGTAAAAAGTATCTTTCTTCTGTCAATGTGGGGAGCTCTGTTACTGGTAGTTTCTGTTTAAGTTCTGAGTGGTCTCCAATGTACTCCACACCTTCTGCGACCAAGTGGGAGTCTGAGTACCAGAAAGGTTGTCGAATTCTTGAACAGAGTTTGAGACTGGGAAGGATGCCTGACCCTGAATTTTGTTTCAGTGCAGCTAACAACATCAAATTTGACCACGAGGTCATACCTGAAATGGATTGCTGTGAAACCGGTACAGACTCTTTCACAGCTATTCAGAACTGCACTCAGTTAGCTGATAAAATTTGCAAGTCTTCGTGGGGGCATGCAGATGATGTGCGTATTGACCAATATAGTATCAGGAAGGAAAAGTTCAGTTATATGGATGGCACACAGAACAATGCTGGTAAACAAAGGTCAAAAAGAAGTCGATCTGCTCCTCCATTTTATCGAGAGAAGAAGAGATTTATCAGCTTAAGTTGTAAATCAGACACAAAACCAAAGAACTCTGATCCATCAGGTTCATACTTCTGGTCTTTTTTTCAGATGTGGTTATTTTGTTGCTACTGTTGTTTAAGTTTTGGGGATGTGGTATAAAAGATAGTAATGAGGTCTAACTTTCTGCAGAACCTGATGATCTGGAGTGTTTGACACAACCTTGTAATGCATCTCAAATGCATCTTAAGTGCAGCATCCTTGATGATGTGTCGTATGACCACATACAAGAAACAGAAAAAAGATTGAGTTCTGCCTCAGACTTGAAAGCATCTGCTGGTTGCAGGACTGTGCACTCAGAGACCCAAGATGAGGATGTGCACGAAGGTAATATTTATCTTATTTTAGCTGTATTCTCTTTATCTGAATAATCATCTCCAAGACACTGCTACAAAAGAGGAGACATTATATTTTGTCATATCTCCTAGTTCGCTGTAGACTATAGTTGTTAGTCAAAACGTGCTCCTTTCCAAGTTTGTTAATAGGAAGTCTTTCCTTTTTTCTTCTCCCCTCTTCCATCTGGAGTATTTAAGTATGTTATCTATCTCGCAGACTTCAGCTCAGAGGAATTTCTGGATCCAATTAAATCCACAACAAAATGGCGCCATAACTGTGCGGTCTCTCAGGTTAGGCAAATTGAAATGGTTTGTTTGTCTAACAGTATGACTTTCCGTTTCCATCTATGGAAGACAACTGAGCATCCATCATATTTTTCATCGTTGTGCAGGTTCCCAAGGAATCACACGAGCTTCATGGTCAAGATGGTGTATTTGATATATCTTCGGGACTTCTGCACTTACGATCCGATGAATCCTTGGTTCCTGAATCTATCAACAGACACTCCCTTGAAGATGCCAAGGTTCTACAACAGGTTGATAAAAAATATATCCCAATCGTTGCTTGTGGAACAGTTGCCATCGTTGATCAGGTTCGTCTTTCGTCTCATTTATCTAAGATTCTGGAAACTTTATATCTGTAGATGGTTGATGAATATATTCAAACTAAGACACCATAAGTTGTGGAAACTATTTCTCTTAATAAATGTCTTGCTACAAGTTGATCTGAGGGAACAATTTCTTACAGCATGCTGCCGATGAAAGAATTCGTTTGGAAGAGCTGCGTACAAAGGTAAGAGCATCTTGGAATCTCAACTTCATGGAACTACTTTTGTAATGTTTCCTAGTTTGAATAATATTGTTCTTCTAATCAATTGATAAACAATAAAAATATATAGGTCCTGGCAGGGAAAGCGAGGACAGTCACCTACTTGAGTGCAGACCAAGAGTTGGTACGTTTGAACATGATACTAGATAATAGATAAAATCATCTGCTGAACTTGATCAGAGTTCTCTACTCTGCCTCAGTTTATTAATGATGCATTATTAATTTTTGTGTTGACATTAAAGGTACTGCCGGAGATGGGTTATCAGTTACTCCAGAGTTATTCAGAGCAGATAAGAGACTGGGGTTGGATCTGCAACATTACTGTAGAAGGGTCAACGTCCTTTAAGAAGTAAATTACTCTTTTTCCTTTTTCTTAACTATATGAAATACTTGATCATATATGAGGCCGTATATTCAGTTATGTGTTTTAGATTGGGCTTCGTGATTCATTGTTTTCCTTTTCTACAGAAACATGAGCATCATCCAGCGGAAACCAACACCAATCACACTTAATGCGGTAAGGCGATTAGTCTACCTCTTTCATTCAACTTACTGCTTTTGCCTGTTAAAAGAGTTTCTATACTCACTTGAATCATCACTCTGTTTACCCCACTTGTAGGTTCCATGCATTCTGGGTGTAAATCTATCAGATGTTGATCTATTAGAGTTTCTTCAGCAGGTACACTTAGAATCGTGTATACACACATGGCTACTCTTTTCTTTTTCGTACTTTAAATTCTTACTCAACGTTTGCAAACCAGCTTGCTGATACTGACGGATCATCAACTATTCCTCCATCTGTTCTTCGAGTCCTAAATTCCAAAGCCTGTAGAGGTAGTATATTCCTTATCTCTTCAGAATTGTTTTGTATGTGCAAGGATGAGTAAGTGACTGCCATTCATCACTTAGTTTCTCGGCTGATACTGTGTTTTTCTTACAACTGCTAAGGTGCAATTATGTTTGGAGATAGTCTGTTACCGTCAGAATGCTCTTTAATCATTGATGGACTGAAGCAGACCTCACTTTGTTTCCAGGTGCGTAAGAAACATCAAATCCTACCAAAGGAATTCATCTCTTTAATCAAATTAACCCATTAAGTCTGTGTACAGTGTGCTCATGGGCGACCTACAACAGTTCCTCTTGTCGATTTGAAGGCATTGCACAAACAGATAGCAAAGCTCAGTGGAAGACAAGTGTGGCATGGCTTACAACGCAGAGAAATTACACTTGATCGTGCAAAATCACGCTTAGACAACGCTAAAAGTTAAAAAAGTTGCAGCTGTATCATAGCCTTCCCAGGTTGCTATACTCTTTAGTCATACTGTAAATCTTCTACTTGGATGTATAGTTGTATTACTCAGCAAATAACTACTTTCTTACAGTACCCGTAGACAGTGTAAAGCTTTTATAGGTTAATAGTACTACACTAGAGAGTTTGTAAGCTGATATAACTCATTGTACTCTTTGCATTCGATTTAATATGTACAAAAGAAAAGTTCATTGACAAATGATATCCAAATGTTCACCACTCAAAGAGTTTTTTTCTTTTTTCTTTTTTTGTGTCAAGTCAATTCTCCCATTACAGAACATATTGTGTGATCATCTTCCAAACAAAACTGCCAACAACAAGTAACAAATCTACAAGTTCTCTAATCACAACTGCAGTTAACTAGATACATCATGTTCTTCTTCAGCTATCGTTTCACTTTGGTGGTCTGTACCGATAGCAGCACACAATGCTTTCCAAATGGGAACCAACATCTTCAATGGAGGACGCAGTTCCTGTCCAAAGAGGAAATTGAACTCAAAATCAATTGCTATAAGTAATATTCCCGAATTGAATAATTGGTAACTCTAGATTGTTTCTCAAAGTTGTCAGCAGAAGTTTTTCTCTCACAATGTAATGAAACAAACTGGTGCCATTACCTTAAACACCAATGTAAGTTGTTCTTCACCACGAAGAAATAAAGAGAGACTCCAGTAACACGTAATGGGAGTGACACATTCGACCAACACAGGCTTCAAAATCTTGTCAATAGGGATAAACCTGGAGACAGTTTTTCCACTGCAAAGCAGAAGCATGCACAAAAAAGTAGGTACTTGTATGATTGGTAAAACTTAAAAGCATAGATCATAATGGTTCATGATAATTACAACAAATTCAACCATTACCACCTATCTTAGAGACCACTAATACGGAGTAGTTCAAAGCATTAAGCCATCATGGAGTGCAGACAACAGAATACTAACTAAATGGATAAAGCATACCTTAAATATTGAGTTTCAAGTTGGATCCCGAAGGTTGGCAAGATTATCACAGATTCTGAAGAAATCAAAGAAAAGCTAGAATTAGTTAAAACGTGAAGCTGATATCATTTGGTAAGCCTGTAAAGCGTGTATCAGGATGAACCAGGATCTCACCTTTCTTGACGAACTTGCGACTATGTAGCATAACCAAGAAACCACTTAAAAGGCAGCCCCAAGAAAGAGTTCTAGCTGGATTGTCCTGTTTCATGTGAATTATCCCTTTCAACTTAAGTGAAGAAGAAACAAATGGAACAACAACAAAACAAGCTTGTAAAGTAACACAAAAAAAGAAAAGTGCTTTTATACAAACCTTGTCATGTATTAACATAATGCTCACAACAGAATGAAAATATCAAACTATACTCCATCACCAATCCTAAGAAACAAAATGGTATGCCTTTCTCATGATATGTACTAGCAACACTTGTTCTAAGCAATGCATCAGAATCACTCAAATGTCAAGCAGATTCACATCAAAATAACAAACGGCAACAACCAAATTTTCTCTAAGAGCATAATTACCTTTCCAAGCAAAAAGTACATAGAACTCGCCAGAAACACAAGGAAGAAACCAAGCCCCCAACGACGGGCATAACCAGTTCCGCTGCTTCCGTTGATAATCACATGGTGAATATCAATGGCTTCTCTAGTTGACTTACTTCCACTTTCGTGTATGTAAGTGTATCTCTTATTCGAAACAGACAAGCTCACCATTTCAAAGCTAGTTTAGTTGAAAAACAGTCAAATGTATCACCGTCGTTTTACTCCCAACTCATATACGAACCTGCCCAAGGTTAGCTTTCTCAATACCCAAGTAACAATTTTCAAACTTTGAGTCTCAGTCAAATCGGATAGCAACAAAACTTCTCTGCGGCTTTCCGTCGAACACCATGCGTGCGTTATAATAACCCCTCTTGAAATCTCATAAATCTCTCTAACTATCTCCACACAACTTCCTCGAAAACACAGTAGCAATCTATCAAAAAGGACGAAGCAAGGATTCACCCAACGAACGAAAGCCACAATTCTTCGAATTGATCAAATCTGAAACCGGCTTCTCTTACCGGTAAAGAGATAAAAGACGGCACTATGGTGGAGGAGACAACAAAAAGCCAAAAGAGAGAAAATAATACAAACTGTGTGGCGTCCTAAATAAAACACCCTGGCGTTTTTGTTTTATTCATATTAACATCATGCCGTTTTCATCTCGACAATATAAAAACCTAGCTTATTTTTAAGGAAAGGTCAAATCTTAATTAGTTTTGATTTCTCTCTCCAGTACTTCTCGATTCGCCGGCGATCCGAATCTCATTCTTCTGCTTGTCGGAAAAAAAAACCCGTAATTTAAAGTGTGAAGCTTTCGGTTTGAATCATGCGTTGCAAGAGATGCAATGGAAGCAACTTTGAACGCGACGAAGACACGGGGAATTCGTATTGCGGTGGATGTGGGACATTACGAGAGTATGATAATTATGAGGCACAACTTGGCGGCATAAGAGGACCTCAAGGTACATATATACGAGTAGGCACCATTGGTAGAGGCTCTGTTCTTGATTATAAAGACAAGAAGATCTATGAAGCCAACAATTTAATTGAGGAGACAACAGAAAGATTGAATCTTGGTAATAAAACTGAAGTGATTAAGAGTATGATTAGTAAGCTTACTGATGGGGAATTTGGACAAGGTGAGTGGTTCCCTATTTTGATTGGAGCTTGTTGTTATGCTGTGGTAAGAGAAGAAGGGAAAGGTGTTTTGTCTATGGAAGAGGTTGCTTATGAAGTTGGATGTGATTTGCATCAGTTAGGGCCTATGATTAAGCGTGTTGTGGATCATCTAGATTTGGAATTGCGAGAGTTTGATCTTGTGGGTTTGTTTACCAAGACGGTTACTAATTCACCGAGATTGACTGATGTTGATAGGGATAAGAAGGAGAAGATAATAAAGCAAGGGACTTTCCTGATGAATTGTGCGTTGAAATGGTTTTTGTCGACGGGGAGGAGACCAATGCCTTTGGTTGTGGCTGTTTTGGCGTTTGTTGTTCAAGTGAATGGTGTGAAGGTAAAGATTGATGATTTGGCGAAAGATGCTAGTGTTTCGTTGACTACTTGTAAAACGCGGTATAAAGAGTTATCTGAGAAGCTTGTGAAGGTTGCTGAAGAGGTGGGTTTGCCTTGGGCGAAAGATGTTACTGTGAAGAATGTTTTGAAACATTCAGGAACTTTGTTTGCTTTAATGGAAGCCAAGTCCATGAAAAAGAGAAAACAAGGGACTGGGAAAGAATTAGTTAGAACTGATGGATTTTGTGTGGAGGATTTAGTGATGGACTGCCTAAGCAAAGAATCTATGTATTGTTATGATGATGATGCTCGTCAAGATACTATGTCTCGGTATTTTGATGTAGAAGGTGAACGTCAGCTTAGTTTATGTAACTATGATGATAATATATCGGAGAATCAGTTGTCTACAAAGTATAATGAATTTGAGGATCGAGTTTGTGGTGGGACTCTTGCGAAAAGAAGTCAGGGAAGTAGTCAGAGTATGTGGCAAAGGAGATCTGTTTTTGGAATGGTGTCAACTGAAAATTGGTGGAAAGGGAAATCGGAATTGAGTAAAAGGCTTTTGCTCAAAGACTTGTTGGAGAAAGATGTAGGGCTTGAAGCTTTGCCTCCTTCTTACATAAAGGGTTGCGTTGCAGTTGAAAGACGAAGAGAAAAGATTAAGGCAGCTAAGTTGCGGATTAATGCAATACAACATCCTTCTGACAATGTTAGTGAAGGTGCGTTGTCTTTGGAGCTTGAACATAGCAAGAAGAAAAGGAAGAAAGGATCTGAAATTGATTGGGAGGATTTGGTTATACAGACTCTGGTCTTACACAATGTGAATGAGGAAGAAATAGAGAAAGGCCATTACAAAACTTTGTTAGACTTGCATGTTTTCAACTCTGGAGAGGTTTGAATTGAAATGTTTTTCTCTTGGAATTTTTTTATTTCTTACAGTATAATTCATTTAAGGATGTAAAAATCGTTCTGAATGCAGAAATTATCAAAGCAAGCATCACAAGACGATTCAACAATCCATGTAAATGTTTCTCTGAAAATGATTAATAAGATAAACTACTTGTTTCTTTAATAAGCCCTGAAAGAAACAATTTAAGAAAAACAAAAGTCTAATACTGCTTATGACTGACTACCAAATCCATTTCATTGATCTCTCTGATAATTAGAAGTTTCCTCAGCTTGTATTCAATCAGCCTGACATGCCATAATCTTCAACATGATCATAAAGGTTGTAACTTTCCGCCAGTCCCATCTTTCCAACAAGATGCTCATCCCCTACAAACACAAATCACAAGAAATTATCTGAGACAGACACAACTTACTTGACTATTTCTTCAAAGCCAATGTCTCTGTTTTTTTCAGTTACGTGTGAACTAAAAAGGTATCTTTGTTACTTACTTGGGTTTGATAGAACATCTAGCAAGTGAAGGTCTGAGCTAATCTCAGGGCTCTGAAAGCAAAGATCTTCAGGCCTAGGAGCAGTAGTTGTTGCTGTTGTTGTCCCTAACCCATTATTGTTGCTATTTCCATCTGGAAGACCAAGAAGACTCTCTGGCCTCACTACTCTCTTCTCATTCAATGCTTCAACTTCAGTCTCTACCTCAGACTCACCATTATTATTTCCAGAAGAACCTCCACCATGCTGCTTCCTCTTGGATCGAGCACGTCGGTTCTGGAACCAGTTATAGACATTTTGTTCAGCAATCTGGCCGTGTTGGCTCAGCTCTTCTGTTATGTCTTTGATCTTCTGCTTGCTCGGTGTTCCCGTGCCTTGATCGAATATACGTTCCAGAATCTGAAGCTGGACTGGCGTAGGAGTCCACCTCTGTCTAGCTGTCATCTTATGACCTAAAGATGACATCATTGGGTCTGCATATAGTCCTCCCATTCTCCCTCCTGTTACCAACAACAGACAAATGAGCAGAGTTGTTAAAAGTTAAACTAAATAAAAAAACTGAAACTTTATATCTCAAGAACACATCATCAAGCTAAAAACACCTATTTTGGTGGGAAATTCTCGAAGCTCAATTGAAAGATTCAAAGGAGTGATTCTAGAATTCCTCAAGAACCATTATTTTCCTTATTCTTAGCTCAAAAATCCACGAAAAGGATTGGTCTTTGAATCAGATTTAAGCCAACAAATGCTTAAAAGGCAGAGAATTTTCAATTACCCATACACCAAAGTGAAGAAGAATCACTAAAAAATCAATTAAACCACACAAAAATTCTGAATTTTTTTAAAAATTTCAAAAGGAGTCCTTTTTTTATCTTTAGATGAACAGAGAAGAAGAAACTAAATGATAGAAGAAAGGATAGAAACCTGCAAGATCTTGTTGAGCAGTGAGAGTTTTATGCATCTCAACAAGACGCTCACAAATGGTGCCGTAAATAGCAATCTGTTTCCTGAGAGTTTCATACTGCTCATCGGTCATCACCTTCACGTACATTCCTCCTCCGGCGCCGGAGCCGCCATTAACGTCGATCCCTTGAAGATTAGAAGAGTGATGGTTATTGGGTTGTAGCTGATTATCCCATTCCATCATCTCTTTTGTCAGAATTTCGCTCAGAAGATTTCTCTCTTTCTCTGTGTGAACGAAGGAAACAGAGCAAAGTCAGTGCTTTTTCGGGAGTAGAAGGAAAGGTAAAGGCAGAAAAGGACAAAAAAAACTTAATTTATGTTATTCTTTTGTTCTATATTGAAATTATAATATATAGTTTCATTACAAAGGAAAAGACAAATAAGAAGACGGTAATGATTCTTTGACAATCGTTAAAGGAAACTATTTAACCAACGGTTATTTTAGTTCCTAATTTGGAAATTGACCGTTTGAGATTTCACATACGGTTAAACGGCTACTTCCATATCTGAATATTTACATTACCATAATCTAAATGTTATTTGATTTATAGTTGGAGAGAGCCGTTGCTATTTTATTTTATGGAAATAACATGTCTGGATGCAATCGACTTGATACAAATATTAACAGCTAGTTTGATCGTATCAATGAAGTAGATTGTTAGTTTTTTTTTATAGTCGTTGGTTGGTACTTTTCAAGAAACTGAATTACTTTTTTCTTTTCAATATCCATTCTTCAAGTTATGTATTTTGTTTACACCGAAAAGTTTTTTCCTTATGCTTTTTTAGTCCAATTTGTGTTATATTTTTGGGTCAACAGTCAAAATGGTGGTATACAACTTTTTAAAAATGCGATAAAGAGCACTTGTGGCAAAATAAATAAACACTTTTAATTGCCTCTTTTCCTGACCGATTAACTGACATTCCGTTGATTGATAAATTTTGGTTGCGATCTAACTTTTCTGACACATTCTAGGTTATATTTTTCTCAATTATTCTATAGAAGAGTATTAGCTTCACCGTCTTTTGCAATCCCTATCATCTAATTCAATAAGAAACCTTTAAGAAAAACCAAAAAGAAAAAAAAAATTGTTGGGCCAGTCAGGACTTATAAGTTAAGGAGCGGCGACCCAAAAAGAAAATAAATAGTTTCCACGTGTCGTTTAAACAGTAGAATTTGTAGGTGGTCGGTGTCCGCCGCCCATGTTCCACGGGCGCACTTAGATTTTAATATGATCTAATCTGACTCATTAATTGCCAATAAAATTGATCTCTGTCGAATAACCAGGCCAAACAATGAAATGTGACCATGGTCGACAAAAACATGAAGATAAAGAAAAATATAATATGTGGTCATGACTCATGCCGTATCGTAGTCGGGGGCGTAGTAGTGTTTTGTCGGAACGTGTAAATAATTAGCTCTTCTACTTAATTCTGTGACTTTTTTTTTTACACTAATACACAAATTATTACTTTAATTTTTCAGCCAAAACTTGAAATTTATACTTGCTTCACAATTCTATTCAAGTCATTGTCTTCGTAACCTATACGTAAAAATTATCGGAACTTTTGTTTATTTAATTAGTATCGTCGTTTTTTCTTTAAATGATATAACGCCTCATCGTTTTTTCCGGAAAGTGTTTTCGTTTCGGTAATTTTTTTAATTGTCAACATTATGGAAGAAAATAATGAGGTTTGCATGTGCGACCCTAAGTCAAGTATCGAGACCAAGCAGAAGCAGTCTATCTAAATACCAAAAAGTCCATATTCACACAAATATAGATACATTTTATTTATTGTCATTAGATGATAGGAAAATTAGATTAATACTCACAAAATTTAAATATTCTAATACTTGAATTATATATATATATATATATATATATATATTACAGAAAAGAATAATTTACATTAGATGATTTTTTGATTAATTAAGTTGAGATTTTTTACTAACAAAGCTCATTAATTTAAAAAATTTACCAGTATAATAATCATTTATTTTTAAAATTATACATTAGATGATTATTTTCTAGTTTATGTCTAGGAGTAGAACATTCAACCACCGGGACAATATAGAGACACAAACGGAAATATCCAGAACAAGACATTATTTACGTAAGCATTATCAATCGACCAAATGATAAGGAATTTAAATATAGATGAAAATAGTTGCATACAAATTTGTCCATATATATATACATAATCTTAATTACATGACTGACTTAGTGATGAGCCATATTATAACCCATTGGATTCTCTTTGGCCCAGCTTTCTTTGGATTCTTCTTTTAGATTGGAGAGTTTGGTGTACCTATAGCTTCTCTTGTCTTCTATCCTTATTTTATGCTTTCTTCTCTGTTTCCTATCATTGAAATCTATATTCTTAATCCCGGTTTACAAATCTACTTACTGTTGTTTTTTACCCTGTTGACCACTGCTAATTATTATTATACGCTGAATCTTTCCCTACCAAAGAAAATAAATATATACGGTGAATCTTACTTAAAAACGTATATATATAGTAGGATTGTGAAAAGAAAAAGAAAAAAGCTTCAGTATGAACAAAACTTGAACTCAAAGTGAAGACAACTTACTTATTGCACCAGTACTTAAAAAATGATTTATCCAGGCCTATATTTATTATCTCCTAACAGCCCATCTCAGCCCACCAGGTTGACGGTAGGATCAATTGTTGTATAATGGATTAGTGTTTTTTTTGTTTGTGTGTCATTGTGTGCTGCTGTTTACTCACCATCTAGACGTTACAAATGTGTTGATTTTGATCAAATATCGAACTTCGCACTAATAACCGAATCTCTGTTAAAGTTTTCACGTTTTTTGGTGTCTCGGTTTTTCTAATGTCATTACAGAAACCGTTTCACTAGTATTACTTATCTTGATCTTGTTGTATATATTATCCTTCTTGATGGTGAACGAGAACAACGTTTCACTTTAAAAGGAGAATAAGATATTTCAGTTTTCGTTAGGATGGCTGTAGCTTGTAGAGTTGTAGTTATCAATTCAAAGTGGATAAATAAAGTTGAGAAATCCAATAATATATAAAACAAAAGCTATTCAAGGAAAAAAAAAAAAACCCACAAAGTTAAAGAGACCGTATCAGAGGAATGATATATTCAGGATGGGTCTAACTTTGGTTGTTGCTTTCACATACAACCCATTCTATTACGCTAAGAATCGCAATAGAAAATGGCAATTGCAAAATATATATTTTTAGCTTTTATCAAAAAGACAACAAATACTAATGTTTATGAGTTTTTCTTGTATTTTCATTTATTTATAGATCAAAATAGTCGGTGGTCAGAGCACTCAAAGAAAAAGGCAGCGTCATCTCACACCGTCCATCTACATATCGGACGTCTCTCGTGAGACCACGTTAAAAAGGGCAGATCAGATCACCAACTTCATCTTAGAGGGACCCCTATAACAGATTAGCACTTGCCACGTGTACTCTATTGACTTGTTTTCCACAACCTGATTCACATAAAAGAGAAAAGAGTAGAATATCTATCAATTTAGCTGATCTTCTTACCAAAAACAAAAAAATATGATTAATCTGATCATTATAAACACACAAAAACATTGAATCTTTGTTAGATGCGAAAATAATTTTTTTTTAATTAATTAGATTAAAGTTTCTATGTAAATTTTTAATTAATCTGGCCTATTGAGCTTTCACTCTACTCAAAAAGAGACCTGCAAAAGCTCCAAGTCATGTGTTGGTTGGATGAGTTAATAAGGACCATTGTCCTACATATGTACTCTTATCGCATGGATTAAGATTTATGTGGTAGTAAATTATTTTATTTTTGATCAATAGAATATCCGCGACGCTAGAGTTTTATCAGAATTCAAAAATACTTTTAATTAGTGGATATTTAGATTTCATTTGCAGGTTAATTACAAATTTCCGACTAGAATACAACAATTTTAATTCGTTTTAAAATGTTTATTATAGTTTAGATATTATTTTGTCACGAATACTATATATATGCCACCTATGTGTTAAAATTTTCATAAATTACCAAGAAAAAGTATGATTTTGTCCTTTTGAAATGAAAATCAATCAAAAAATTTATATACACATTTGAATATCTAATGAATTTTAGTTGAAATTTTGGAAAGACACAATTCAGTAATAAAATGTGTATTTCTTTGATTTTTTTTGTTTTGTGTGGTCAAATTCGTTGGAAATACTTAAAAATGTGTTGAAAATTGAAATGATTAATCTTAATTACATCACATGAATATTGACTAAAATGAAATAATAGTATATGATATGTTGCCATAAATGTTATGATGAATTAACTTTATAATTTTCGCCGTTTATAATAAACCGTCAAATCAAAGGAACCGTTACTTCTCAACACTCACTTCTTCTTCTTCTTCTTCTTCTTTTTCTTCTTCTTTTTCTTTCTATCTCTCTCTATCTTCTCTCTAATGTCCGAGGAATTGAACCAGTGATTTGGTGATCTCAAAGACTCTCAAAAATTTCGTGTTTGATCTTTGTCTATTTTCATTTGTTCGCTTCGGGTTATAAGTTAACTTCACCGTTGGATAAAAGATGTTCGTGAAGAAGTTGGTCGAGATAGCAGCCAAGAAGGTACACAACGATCCGATAATATGATTTCTTCTTTCTAATCTTCTTCGGCTATTGGGTTTATGAGAGATTCAGTGAACAATGATGGTTCAAAAGTGTGATTCGATTCGAAATCCTTTAAGTTTACCTAAATCGATGTTAGATCCATTTCTTAGAATAATATTTGTTTTTTTCTCCCCTGTGTCTTATTATTTTATAGATTCACAGAATTAATGTAACATTAGGATATGATTTGATTGATTAATTTTTGTCGGATTATTACACGGATCTATTACTTGTGAATGTGACTGTGATGACTCTGTGTCGGTTCCTGGTTAGCCCAGATGTTTAATCCAGTTTGATTAGAAAAAAAAAGTAATGATGACGTAAGACGAATTTTGTTGCCAACGCATGTTTCGTGTCCTAAATTTTGAAATGTTCAATTAAAATTCGCATCCATAATGCTGTCTATTTATATTTCTAATCACCAATTATCTTTTGACTTTTGTACTTGTCCATATAGACATTAAGACCAAAACCGGCCGGTTTAGTATCGTCCAACCGAACCGGCCACTCTATTTCTAATTTTCTAGCCAGAACAAAATCTTCAAAGTCTTACCATTTCCTCCAATGTTGTAGCCTGGAGGAAGTTCATCAGAAGGACTGAGAGCTAATGACGTTGAGCCACGTATCGCTCTGCATTACGGAATCCCTTCAGGTTCTCACTTGTTTGCTTATGATCCATTTCAGAAGATCCTCGCCGTTTCCACCAAGTAAGAGTTTTTTATTTTATTTTTAAAAGAAGCTTTTTATAAATTGTTTCTTGTGTATTCATACCAATTTTTGGTTCTTGGTTCTCAGGGATGGTAGAATCAAGTTGTTTGGGAAAGATCAGACCCAGGCTTTGCTAGTCTCTGAAGAAACATCCACAAGCAGGTTTCTTGAGGTGTCACTTCATTATCTCTTTCTTCTTTCTTTCTCTTGTTTCTGTGTCTGTGTTACAATCACATAGCCGTGACAACAATTTCTCCCTCTATTGTCTTGAATTATCCAGTTTGTTCAGAACCAAGGAATCCTTCTCAATGTGAATTCCAAGAACCAGATTGAGGTAAGAGATTTCTTGATTCGACTCAAGTAGTAGAGTAGTAGCCTCTGAGCTTTGGTCTGAAAGCTAAATTTCTAATAGGTTTGGGACTTAGACAAGAAGCTTCTATCTCATGTTCATGTTTTCAATGGCGAGATCACTTCTTTCCGGGTTATGCAACATACCCCTTACTTGTATGTTTCACTTCTCAATCTTCATTTGGTACTATTTTTGCATAGTTTCTTGATTTGCTGATAATGAAAACAAGGGTCATATTTGATTGGCAGTTATGTTGGAGATTCTTCTGGTAATGTATCAGTGTTTAAGATCGAACAAGATTCTAATCAAGTTATACAACTGGAGTACACCATACCTTACCTAGCATCAAATGGTAATTAATCAAATACCAAAAAGAGCTTCTTCGGTTTACCTTTTACATGGATCGAATCGCCTATCTTGAAACATCTTGTTGTTGCCTAGGCTCTCCCATTGAAGCTTCTGAGGATACTTCAGTTGTGAGCATTCTACCACAGCTAACAGCTGAAAGCAAGAGGTAACAAATCAACAAATCTTTTGTGCTAGTGAAAAGCCTATTGAGTCATTTACACTTTTCCTCCTCCATTTTAGGATTCTATTGGTATTTAGTAGCGGGTTTATAGCGTTATGGGACATCAAAGAAAGCAAACCGATTCTCAAAACAGGAGTACACGGTATGGTAAAGCAAGATACGAAGAAAGCGACTTGTGCTTGTTGGGTTTGTCCTTCAGGAAGCAGAGTTTCAGTTGGCTATAGCAATGGAGATATTCTAATATGGAGCATTCCTTCCAAAGGAGAATGCTCGCCAGAGAGTTCTGCTATGATTTGCAAGCTTAACCTCGGATACAAATCCGAAAAGATACCAATAGCTTCTCTGAAATGGGTTTATGCTGAAGGGAAGGCAAGCCGGGTTTATGTCATTGGATCATCCTCAAACTCGTTGCAGGTGGTTTTGTTGAATGAGCAAACCGAAACTCGGATGATTAAGCTGGGACTTCATGTTTCTGAGCCTTGTGCTGATATGGAGATGATCATAGCTGATGTTAATGAACAGAGCAAGCATAAACAAGATTTTCTGTTTGTTCTTGGAAAGTCTGGACGTGTCTATGCTTACGATGATTATATGATTGAGAAGTATCTGATTCAGTCTCAGTCCAAATCATCTCCTTCCCTCCCAAAGGAAACTGTGGTTAAGCTGCCATTTTCAGATTCAAGCAGCATTACCGTAGGAAAATTCCTCACAAATCCTTCACACTTACTCAATCTATCAGATGAGGTAAATCTAAATTTTCATCCAATGAAGTTTAGAATGAAATGAACAGTCATTGTGATTCTCTTATGCTGCAGGATTATGCTCAGCTGGCGAAAGATGCTGTGCCGTTTCTTCCTTTTCATACAGTTCCAAAGGAAAGTTCCCGTTCTGCACATTTTCCTGGTTTCACAAAGGTTAAGAATGTTTACATCACAGGACACTGTGACGGAACCATTAGTGTATGGGACATGACCTGTTCTTTTCCCATTCTTGTCTTGTTTCTGAAAGAACAGGTAAGAGTTCTCGGACTCTTTTGTGTTTTCCGCAAAGGCAGATCTTATGAAAAGTTGCATTTGTTGTGTGTGTTCTTAGCAGATAGATCAAGATGTATCTTCACGCGGAAATGCGGCATTGACAGCTTTACATTATGACAGCAACTCAAGACTTCTTGTTTCTGGTGATCATAACGGAATGGTAAAAAAGCATCTTACCCAAAATACTCTATGGAATGTGACTAACATATATACAGGCTTATATATGATCGATTCTAAACTTGTGCAGGTTCGCCTTTATAGGTTCAAACCTGAGCCATACCTAACAGAAAACAGTTTTATCCCTTTCCAAGGTATGTTAGAACATGTAGAAGTTGGGTTTACTATCCTTCAGACAGTATGTGTTTTCAATGAGTTGATATTCTTTGTTTTTCAGGAAGCTTAAAGAAAGGAAATAACCATATTGTTCAAAGTGTTAAGTACATCAAGCTTACTGGTTCCATAACCTGTATTCAGAAGAGCCAAAACTCAAAACATCTCGCTATTGGATCAGATCAAGGACATGTAAGCTTGTACTTCTTCCACTTCCTTGTAGGATTCTTTAGTTGAGGTGATTGATGCGTTAACACCGGTTTACTTACAGGTTTCTCTGGTTGACATTGAGGAAGCAAATGTGTTATACACAAAACACATTGCAAGTGATATATGTCCAGGGATCATCTCCTTGCAATTCGAGAGTTGCATTGTGCAAGGCTTCGAGAAGAACGTGTTAGTGGTTGCTATGAGAGACTCGTCGGTTTTTGCTCTGGACAGCGACACGGGAAATATGATTGGAACCAACATGATTAAGCCTAAAAAGCCATTCAAGGTTCTGTATATGCAGATCCTAGGTAGGTTCAACTCTCCTTTTTATAAGTTTAAATCAACAATCAAAATCTCAACGATTTTTTCTCATACTTTTTATTTGCAGATGGAAAGCAAGATACTTCAGGAAATGGATTTGATACGAGCAGAGAGAGCACAGTTGAGGAGATCTCGATAAGGCAGCCTTCGGTTTTGGTTTGTTCGGAGAAAGCTATATATATCTACTCCTTGGCTCACGTTGTCCAGGGAGTGAAGAAGGTCCTCCACAAGAAAAAGTTCAGTTCTTCACCCATTTGCTCAGCTTCCACATTCTATGGAACCTCTGGTGTTGGTCTTACACTTGTTTTCACAGATGGAACTGTTGAGATAAGGTGAAAATACATCTACCTTTCTTTCTTCATATTAGCAAAAAACTCTCTCTCAATGTTTTGTCTTGTCTCAGGTCTTTGCCAGAACTCTCCCAGCTAAAACAAACTTCCATTAGAGGCTTCACATATTCTTCACCAAAACCAAACTCGTTACCAGAGATTACCATATCCGCTTCTTGGGATGGAGATCTAGTCATGGTAACTTTGATAACAAATACTCTGCAAGTAGTCAGTTCTAGAGCTGGATTTTTGTATGATCATCTTTTTTCATTTGCAGGTGAATGGAGATGATGAACTTATTGTTAGCTCAGTTTTACCTCAAAAGGAAACTTTTAGGTAAGACTTGATGATCCTTTGATTAGCACATTGATGAACAGTCCAAACTGACTCTTTTATTCCAGGCTTGTCGAGTCCATGAATCGAGTTTACAAGAAAGATAACTCGGTTTGTCACGAAGGAATCATCACATCATCATCTCCAAGGGAAAAGAAGGTTAAACATTGGCTTTATCGCTTTCTGTTACACACAAACAGAAGCATGAGTACTAATTTATCTTATCTTGTTTGTTTCAGAGTATGTTTGGTTCTGTTTTCAAGACTAAATCAAAGCGCACAACTGATACAGAACCAGAAAGCTCCAAGGAAACGATCGAGGAGCTGTCTAAAATCTTCTCTACAGCTAATTTCCCCTGGAACAACAATGTTGAGAATAGTAGAGAGATCAATACAATTACTAGGGTGGAAGATGAAGAAGAGTTGGACATAGGTAGGGTCCACTTTTGATGTCCTTTCGTGATGCAATATTTGAGTTTGGCGTATGTCTCTGATATTTTTCTTTTTGACGTTTTGAAGATGACATTGACATTGACGATCATCATCCTAATCAACAACAACAAGAGAAGCCTAAAGAACAAGGGATATTGTCAGGGCTTAGTAAACAGAAGATGGCGAATAGGTTTAGTAATTTCAAAGGTAAGCTGAAACAGATGGCAGCTAAGAATGAGAAGAGTGTTGTAACCAATGACGAGAAGCATGAGGAGAAAAACGGCGCCACAGTTGATCAGATCAAGAAGAAATACGGGTTTACCTCGTCCGATGTAAGCTTCTATAAGCCTTATACAAGCTTGTAGTTTCGGTTTGCGTTGGTTTCATCTTCATTTGTGATTGCAGGAAATGGGAGCTGCCAAAATGGCTCAGAGCAAACTTCAAGACAACCTGAAAAAGTTACAGGTACTTTTCATGGCTTTTTAGATTTAACCTAATCTTTGATTGATTCATTTCTAGGGTTAAAAGCCTGTTTGTATGTATCTCTGCAGGGAATTAGCTTGAGGACGACGGAAATGGAAGATACTGCAAAGTCTTTCTCCTCTACGGCAAAGGAACTACTAAACGCTGTTGAGTTCAATAAACAGAGCTCAAAATCTTAGCACTCTTTTTCTCTGGATGTCAAAATTACCTACTGTAAATACTTTCTTCAAAAGTTATACAAGTGTGTTTCACGACTTCTTTCGAACACTAGACAATGGATAGTTTTATCGTAACAGAGAAGTGATCTTAATTTCAATCTCAATCTCTCCTTCAGAGATCCCACAAGATGACAAAAGACAACCACAATATATAACATAAGACCAAAACAATATTCTCCTTCAGAGAAACAATTTCTTACTTTTCAGAAATGTGTTTGACTTTTCACCAATGATAGAGAGAGCAAAATAAGATTGCAAACATATGATATGATCTCATAAAAGGTGGAATTGAAGCTCAAAGCTAAATCCAAAGTTACATCTGAATAATCCCACAGTTGACAGAAAGGATAAAACAGGAATGTAACAATTGTTCTCCCTAAAAGCTAGCTAAAAGTTGACATAAAACAACAGATATAGTTGATACACAAATCACTGATCCAACTTCCTAATCATCAGCAGCTTTCTCTTGTTTCTCATCATCTCCAGTTGTCTTGTTTCCATTAGCCTGCCAAAAACGTTCATATATTTGTCAACACAAGAAAAAGCCAAAAGAAAGAAAAAAGAAGAACGAATTTTATGTTTATGGGTTACCAGTTCCATGTTATACTGTTGCATAGTCACAGCATACTCAGTCTTTTTGCTCTGTGATTTTGCTACAAAAGGTGCTCTTTCCTGTTTCATTGGATTTGTTATTATCAACTTTAAGACATTGAGTTTCTAAACTTTAAACCAAATCAAAAACACTAACTTCTTCAGTCATGGTTTTCCATTTCTTTCCAGCTGCTCTACCAACCTTGAAAAAAAAAGAAAAAAAAACTAAGATTCATATAAACAAAAACAAAAGCATTACCAGAGATTGTAAAAACTGAGATTACTACTACTTTAATACTTACATTACCGACGGATTTGTTGTCAGGGTTAGCCAGATTAAACTCCTTTCGGAAATCGTCCCTTTAAATCAACCGAGAGGGTAATTATTTAGAGCATATTAATTACTGTAATCAAATTAGTGAAGAAAAAAGAAGAAGAGAGATTAGTGATTTTTATTTACAGGAAGACGAAGAAAGGACTTGGTGGTTTCTTAGGCCTGTTTGGATCCTTTGTTTTCTTTCCAACTTTGTTCCCTCTAACTTTCAATCTGAGAATCATAAAAGACGATTTCAAAACTACGGAAACAAATTGAATCTAAGAATCGAGATTACGGATAAATATAAAGATACCTATCATCAGTGCTCCTCGATTCAACTTCCGTTTGGTTATCTTTCATCTCGAGATCTGTCACAGAGAGGAACAAAAGTGAGAATCCGGTGGGGAAAAATAGCTGACTCGGAGTTGACTCAGATGAGGCGGCGAGTAGGAGCGAGCTTACCTCTGTGTGAACACGTTTAGGTTATTTCTTTTTTTGAATTGGGGAGAGACGACGATTGAGATAATTCTTTGATGCGGTGTTAATTTAAGATGTTGGTATTTTTAATCTTGACCGTAGATAATTAAGATGTTGGTACATTTAATCTTGACCATCCGTGTAAATTCAACAGTAACTTTTATCAGATTCCTAAATAAGTTTTTAAGTTACAACACACAAACATGCTAACATTGCATCATCCCTAATTACATTAAACTACATTTGATTCTCTCTCTCTCTCTCTTTGTGTCTCATGTGTCATGAACTCACCAGTGTCCTCCATATACCCATCCCTACCCCAACCATCACAGCCACCATTACCGTTGCAACCACCTTCCATCGCTTCCCTCCTCGTCTCTTTCTGCTCTGCACCTGTACCTGTAACCACAACAAACTTCTCTTTAGACAAAGATACTTCTCAGTTTCTTTTATCATTACTAGCTGATCTCACATGCTCTACTGATTGCTTTCTCTTTTTTTTCTTTCTAATTCTATAGTATTTAGTAGAGCTTACTACTATACTCTTTCTTCATTCATGTGTAAACAAGTTCACTCATTCTTACCTCGTCGTCTGCAAATCTCTCTCCTTTTACTTGGCCTATAGTTCCCCGCGCCCTGAGCTTTATTTGAGGTTTAACCAAAGAACCACTCTTCTCTGAGTATTTAGCTGCAGCTTCTTTGGCCTGCACATCCCCACCATTAACAACAAATTAAAAAGATGCATCCTTTATGTTATTGATGTCTAAGACACAACTTTTGGAATCACTAGTCTCGTACCTCGGGAATAACAGTGTGTCCTTCATTCACCTCCTCTCGTTCTTTTACTTCAGAGTTAGACTGCAGCTGCAGACGGATTCTCCTTGGAGCAATACCCTGGTTTATCAATCCTGTACTCTGCCGGTTCTGAGGCTGTCGAGCCCGGATCTTTATCCCTCTCCCTTCTGTGAGGTTGTTCTCTGTGTTATGATTGATCATTTGCTCTTGCTGAACCAAATCACTATAGTATGAATTAGTGTCACTTGGCCAACCAGAAGCTCCACCTTCTGAACCATACTGATCAAACAAAAGATAAAAATTGTCATTTTACTTATGTCAAGAGTGATTGTAAAGATAACTGATCTAGAGGTTTCTAGCCTACTTAAAGCAAAATAATTTGGATACTTCTAAAATTGTATAGGCCTCAAAATATGTATCTTTGTGCTCACCTGCAATTGCGCCATCTCAGCATCTGTATCAGTGAAAGCCATGAAGTCGTTGAAGAAAGCATCCTCTGGTGCTGCAGACTGCAGCATTTTAGCAGATGAAAATATCCCATTTGGTGAGACTGCTGGATTCTCTCGACTGATCGATTCCTCGCAAGAGAAGTCATCAGGGTTATTGAACACCTCCTCCAACAATTCTGTTAGTGATACATCTGGTTCGCTGGTACCATCTTGAAATTGGAATCCAATCTCATCGTAACTGAAATCACCAGCATATATAGAATCCATACACGGTAGTGGTGCCTTTTGATCTTCAAGGTCACAAGATAACCAAAGATTCTCTTCAGGTGCCTATGAACACAAAACTCAAAATTAGTCAAGTCACTCAAAAAAGCCTAATTAATTATTCAAGAGTTTCCATTCATACCTCAATCATTGTCCCATCTGCGGTACTATTACTATGAGCATAACCGCATCCACCTGAATAATCTGATGGTTTCTCAACAGCAGCATCAGAGGAAGGTGTTTCTTGAACAAGATCAGATGATGTATCATCAGGTGAGTATTTGTTGCTGGCCGTAAAAGCTGCTTCATCGGACTTGACACCATTAACCCGATCATCAGGCTTGTGGAAGAGGCGACAAAGAACGTAAGGGCTTTGGCCAGGGGAAGTGCCATCAAGATCCTTAAGAGTGGGACGATACTCGTGCATAATCCAATTAGTCCGCTCACCTTTAGGAGCTCGTCCACGATAGAAGACAAGAGTCTTCTTCATACCGATTAAAGTCTTCTTAGACTTGATGCTACGATCTTTACCAGTAGCTTTCCAATAGCCAGAGTCAGTTGCTCTGTTAGAGCGATGACCATTAGGGTATTTCCGATCACGAGGGCAGAAAAAGAACCACTCTGGATCATCCGTCTTAATCACCGAGAGAGCTGCCGACAATCAGATTTGTTTCCAATTGAGTAAAGAAAAAAAAGGTGGAATCTTTGAGAGGGAAAACAGAATCTGAGAATAAAAGGAATCAAATTTTGAGAGAATAAAGAGACGAACCAGGAAGATCCCAAGGTTCCCATTTGCAGACATCGATATCAGGGATGACACGGACATCGGAGTGACGTCCGTTGATCTTGAGACGGAGGTAGTGATTGACGAGCTCTTCATCGGTAGGTCTGAATCTGAAACCTAAAGGAAGCGACTCCATCGATACAGCACCCATAATCCTCTTCTTTAGGGTTTCTTTCCGACTTTGAATACACTCTCTGCTTTTTTTTCTGCTTTCTAAAAAGTCTTCAACACTTTGCTTTCTCTCATCTTCTTTTTTTTTTCCCTCTTTTTTTTTAACCTTTCTTTAGACCACGTGAGAAAGATAACTTCCACTTTAAACACTTGTCCTCTTCTGTCTTATTGTCTTGTCTTGTCTTTTCTTGATAGGCTTCCATTATTGTGGCTAGGGCCCAAAAAGGCCTTAAAGCCCAAAGCTTCGTGGTTTTTCTTCTCTTGTGGTTTAGGCTTTACAGTGATCAGAGAAACCCAAAACACGTTGGAAACGTCTAAGCAGAGAAAAACAGAGCTTCCAACAAATTCAGCATTGTAATTCTTCTAGACGTTTTATACAAATTTTACATATACACTATGGAACTCTCCTTGCATTTCTACCAAATCTGAATTGAAAAAGGGATTTGTAAGATATGAAAATGCGATAACGTTGCCTAGATTAATCAGTTTTCGACATTTTTTTTTTCCTGTTCCGATTCCATGTAACTTTTTGAGGGCCACAACTTTTCTTAATTAAAAAAATAAGAAAAATAAAAGCTCAAGTGACAATCAGTTTTTGAAAATGATACTAACTAAGCTCTTAACATTTTTACGCATGTATATAAACATTAATCTTTTATTTGGTCTTAAATACAAAGCATATATATGATGCTATCAATCTAAATGGTCTATTTGTACATAATTAAATAAAACATAAAATTAAAGCCTGCGCATACAACATGTCTACAACCAAAAACTTCTTTCGTTTATATCAAAATCAACATCCCAATACTTCATCTTCTCTTCTCTTCTATTTGGCACTTATAGACGCGAAAGGTTTGAACCGGCGGGAAAGTAAGACACCATAATCGGAGCTCTCGGGGATTTGCTTTTTGGTTTCTTTGAGGACAGGACTTTCAAGTCACTCTCATCAGTTGAGCTAATCTTTGAGTCTGATTTTGGAACAAAGCAATCAAAGACGGAGGCAAAGAGAGAACACATGATCATAGGAGTTTGAAAAACGTGTTTGGAGTCTATATACGATGAATGATATGATTAAGATTTGATCTCAGGTAATTACGTGAACGATATGTATTTATAAGACAACCCATCTTTATAAATTCTTGGACACGTTTCTAGGAAATGACCACTAAATCTTGCTGGCCAAGCTTTGCCCTATTCTTAATTGTTTTCTCTTTTGACAACACTTGGGCACCTTTTTTGACTCTTTGGGCCTAATTGGACCAACTATTGATACCAAACATACGTTAACATCACCTCCATATCACTCACCCAATCAAGTTTTCCAAAATGTTATGATTAAAATTAGGGTCTTCATGTCACTATCCAACAAAAGTTTTCCAAAATTCAACATTAAAATTAGGGGAAATATGTACGAAATAGAACTTATATATCCATGTTAAGAAGAAAAAAAACTATATATCCAAGCAATACAAAATATTTAGGTTCTACACTCCATTTTATACAAAATATTAATTGTTTTCGATTAGAGTTTTATTAGAAAGTTCTCACTCAGATAAAATCAAAACTAGTACTCTGTATTTTTATATAGAGAAAAATCCTTGTAAGTTAATGTTACTAATACTACCCAAGTACCCAGAGTATTTTGACACATTCTATTGACTTTTGATTGAAACATGTCCGGCTTAATTTAACGCAATTATTCAGTTTAGATTTTGAACACCTTAAATGAATTGGCTTTTAACAGATCATAATATCAATACCAGTTTTAGTCCTTGAGAACTCAGCCCATGACTTAAAATATGAAAACTTCAGCCCATGACTTAATAAATGAACAAAGAGAACCCAAAAACAGAAAATGAATCATGGACATATTTACATATATCATAATCTGACCAAATTGGAAATTATGCTCAAATGCTTAATATTCCTCTGATTCATTTACCAAATTCAACCTCTGTAGAATCATTCTAAACAAAATTCAATTACCACTTTTCAGACATGCGTCGCGCGTGTGAGTGTTTAGCTACATGGGCTTGGTTCGGTGCAACCCGCTTCCCACTGTTAATTTTACATAACTACCCTCGCACGCTCCGCTTGCCTACACGTGCGTTCCGGAATATTCTGCCTTTTTGGTAATTTCGATGGTGGACCAAGGGTAAAATTTTAACCTACTTTTCTTGGAGCCTTTTCACTTAATGACAAACGCTTCAAGTACATAAAACCTTGGATTCTTCTGCAGATTTTTCACACTAAAAAAGGAAAAAAAGAAAAATATATTAATAAAACTTTTTTATGTTAAAATCTTGGGCTTCTGCTTTTGCGACTCTTGGTCTTCTTCGGACATGGCACATTCCTTAACCTCACTCGCCGTTTTCCAGAGCGTCATCCGCAAAGGTAAGTCAAAACTCTGACTAGAATCTCGAATCGGGTCGGAATGACTCGGGTCGGATTGAAAAATGGTTTTTATTTTGTTTCTATGGGTTTTGTTAATGCAGAGATGGTGAGGAGTTTGCATGTCTATGAATCGGTGGAGATTGAGAGAGAGTTCTGGTTCAAGAGCAAAAGCTGTTATGTAGAGAAGAAAGCGAAGCCTCTGTTTCGTTCGGAAGATTTCCGGCGACCGGAGATCTCGGAAGGGTCGGTTTTTGGCACGTGGCGTTGTATCTTTGTGTTCCGGTTTAATCACTCGCTTCCTCGGTTTCCTACTCTTCTCTGTCTTTCCAGGTAACGCCAGTTTTGACTCATTCATTATTCGGAACGTTTTTGTTTTAAAAATTTTTGGTGCTGTTATATTTTTCACATAACAGATTGATTTTTTTTAGAATTAGGTCTCTTGAATCGAATTGTAGATTATATAGTGTTACTGTCTTATTGACTCCAAGACTGTCAAATTTTGACAACAATGGCACAAAAATAGCAATGGACTATGTAAAGTGAATGAGTTAAGATTACCTAATTGTGAACAAATAGGCTTGTAACAATAACACATTGTAGTGTTGCATAGAATTCGATCTTCTGTTATCTCTGTATTCGGTAAAAGAAATTCATAGATGTTCTAAAACTTAACATTTTACTAAAAAAAAAGCACATTGTAGTGTTACTTGAGTTGTGAGCATTTTTAGCAACCAAACATGTTTTTGCTCTTTTTATTGATAGAAATCCCAAACTGGAGGACATCCCTAATTTAGCCAACGAGCTCAAGTTTATCTCCGAGTTAAAACCATCAAAGATTTATGAAGAAGAACAATGCAGTAGCAGTACAGAGGGATATTATAACTCTGATCTGCCTAAACCACGAAAGCTCGTTCTGAAACAAGATCTTAACTGCCTTCCTGATTCAGAAACCGAATCCGAGGAATCTGTAAACGAAAAAACCGAACATTCGGAATTTGAAAACGATAAAACTGAACAGTCGGAATCAGGTAAATCTCTTTCTTCAAATGTCAATAGACTTGCCTTCCAGATAATATATAACTCTAGGCCAGTTTTAAGCTCTCTTTTTTTTGGTACAAGGTCCAGTTTTAAGCATTTTGGTGATTAATTTCGGGTTATTGTAAAAACACAGATGCTAAGACTGAGATTTTGAAGAAGAAGAAGAGGACACCATCGAGACATGTTGCTGAACTATCCTTAGAAGAGCTTTCAAAATACTTTGACCTCACTATCGTGGAAGCTTCTCGGAATCTCAAGGTCGGTCTCACTGTTTTGAAAAAGAAATGCAGAGAGTTTGGGATTCCACGGTGGCCTCATAGGAAGATCAAATCTCTCGACTGTCTCATCCACGATCTTCAGGTCTTCTCTCTCTCTCTCTCTCTTTATCAATCCTAATACATCAATTCACTGAAAGAAGCATTGATTTGTTTTGGTATTGATTAGAGGGAAGCAGAGAAGCAGCAGGAAAAGAATGAAGCAGCAGCAATGGCGGTAGCTAAGAAACAGGAGAAACTGGAGACAGAGAAGAGAAATATAGTGAAGAGACCATTCATGGAGATAGGGATAGAAACCAAAAAATTCAGACAAGAAAACTTCAAGAAAAGACACAGGGCTTCTAGAGCCAAGAAGAATCAAGAATCTCTTGTCACTTCCTCTTCCACTTAAAGACTTTAGGTCCTTTAACAGTAACATCGGATATATTAGTTAGTTAGGGGTTTCTGTGAAGCGTTTTGGTATTTAGAAATGTTAGTTACAAGTCTAACAGATGATGCTAAGCCATGTTTGTTTTTGGTATAAGAAGTTCCAAGAAGAGAGGAACTCTTGTATCATGATTTTTTGTGGTCGGATATCAGAATTGAATCTTTTATTTTTTCTTAGTGCAATTAGGTAGCAATTAAGATCGAATTTCTTTATATAATGGTGAAAGATCAAACCCAAATCATGGTTTAGGAACTGATCCAAATTAACCCATCCATAGTCAAGAAAAACTTTCAAAAGTGTGATGACCAGTTTTGTTTAAGGCTATTGGTTATGTGTGTTCTTGAGTGGTCCCAGCTCGTGCTTTGAAAATCTACGACGACTCTGTCCACACGACGAAGACCATCAATTAACGTGTATCGTACAAAGAAGTTCGAAGTCTACAAGTGTGTATACGTGTGTGTGTGATCCTACGTCAATATTTACGAAAATGAGAAAATGTTTTTCTTTGTTTCATTTTCCATGCAACTGGCATTTTGTACGTGGTCAAGTATCATTTTGAAGTCATTTTCAGTGTTTTTGATCAAAAATTTTTTTTGTTATTTTTTGGTGAAGATCATTTTTTTTGTTTTAATATTAAAAAAGAAATAACAATACTTTATTTTCTGATCTAAAAGGCCTATATATATATATTTGACCAAACAAAAAAAGATCTATATATTATATGATCATTTAAAAATGAAAAGTATGATGTTTTGAAAAAAGGCCAACTTACGAACATCTCTGACAAAGTGAAGAAATTTTTTTCTCTTACGCATTCATATAAAGAAAAATATATTCTAATTTTGCCATTGGAGAATTTTGGTGTTTCTAATTGTGAAACAGCTCTATAGACTATAGTAGAAGTCGAATGACTTTCATATTTGTGGAAATGAATGAGAAATTTCCATAAAGACACAAACGTCCAAGCACTGTGACTGAGAGGATGACTTTTAAGCATTTTGCTGGCACAAGCAAAAGTCTTTTTACTTCCTAACGGTTTCACATCTCTACTATTTTTTGAATGATGTGGACAGTGATTAAAAAAAAACATGTGAAATAAAATTACAAATAATTCAAAGATTTCCAAAGTAAAAACAAAATTCTCAATTATTTTTTTCAGATCACACGATCATAAATAGATAGAAAAGGCTCTTAGGCTATGATTCTTCTTTTTGGTCCCATCTTCTTGGCATTTTCGTTTGTTTTTTTTTAATTTCTTTTAAATGAGAAAGAAATGCATAAAAAATGAAAAGGTAGACCAAAACCCTTCTTCGGTTCACGCTAGCAACCCCCAATTTTCCTCCCTTTATTTTATTTTGTTATCTAAATTAAGTCAAAATTATTTTGCAACCCATCGTTGCCTCTTTCAATAGTTCTAAACTCGAGCAATAAAAACTCAAATAAACCAACTGACTTGAGATCCATATCCACTAGCTCTTGTCTGAATTGGTAAAACAAGAAGAAGAAGAAGAAGAAGAAGAAGAAAGAGAAGGCTCATTAGAAATTGATGGGTGCTTGTATTTCGTTCTTTTCTTCTTCCTCTCCTTCCAAAACAGGTCTCCATAGTCATGGTATTTAATCTCTACAAGTTGTTGTTTTTCTTTCTGGGTTCTTGCATAAAACCTAAAAGATCTACACTTTCTGATCTCTCTCTCTCTCTCTGTCTTTGTTAATGATAAGCAGCCACAACGAACAACCACAGCAATGGAACAGAGTTCTCGTCAACCACCGGCGCGACAACAAACAGCAGCGTCGGACAACAGAGCCAATTCTCCGATATTTCCACTGGGATTATAAGTGATTCCGGTAAACTACTGGAATCGCCAAATCTCAAAGTCTATAACTTTCTGGATCTAAAGACGGCGACGAAGAATTTCAAACCGGATTCGATGTTGGGTCAAGGAGGTTTCGGGAAAGTATACAGAGGTTGGGTCGATGCCACGACTCTTGCTCCTTCCAGAGTCGGTTCTGGTATGATCGTTGCCATCAAGAGATTGAATTCTGAGAGTGTTCAAGGATTTGCAGAGTGGCGTGTAAGATTCTTTATCTCTTAATTCCAAAACTACTTTTTTGCGATTTTGACTTCTTCTTTTGTTGGAAAACAAAAAAAACTAGCCCAATTATTTACGTAATTCGATCAAGATGAAAGAAGAGTTGACTATTTCAATCAAGAAACGACTTCTACAGAATAATTTAAGAATTATAAAGATAATTTGTTTTAATAAACAGATGATGTTTTCTCCTATGATAACAATTTTTACATCAAATTATAACTTTTTGAAATTGAAGACCTCGTTTTTTTCCATTTGAAGATACTTTTCCATTGTCTGCTATTGAATTCGGTGTAGCTAGGAACTTTCCGTTGTTACCGGACTTTTGAGTTGGGGACACGTTGGTACATGTTATTAGCTCATAACATTGTAGTCAAAGTATAATTCATTATAATGTAATATAATTAATTTAAAATTAGTAAAAGGTTATTAGAAAGTCAACATTATTTCTCTGTTGCCTCGTATTGGATGCAAATCTGGATTCTTTCATTGAGTTTATTGTATGTCTTAATTAGCAGAATAGATTAATCCTTCAAGTTATATAGGCTAAATTTGAGTTTTATGGCTTTGTTTGTTTTTTGGACAGTCAGAAGTTAACTTCTTGGGAATGCTTTCGCACCGAAATCTGGTGAAGTTATTGGGATACTGTCGTGAAGACAAAGAGCTTCTCCTTGTCTACGAGTTCATGCCCAAAGGAAGTCTTGAGAGTCATCTTTTTAGACGTAATTAAGATCTCTTTAACCCACGAAACATTATTCATCGTTATAACAAAGTCTTGATCACCAAAAAAACTTTAATGTGCTTTGCATCATTTATAATTCAGGAAACGATCCTTTTCCTTGGGATTTAAGGATCAAGATTGTGATTGGTGCAGCTCGTGGCCTTGCGTTTCTACACAGCTTACAAAGAGAAGTCATCTATAGAGACTTCAAAGCTTCCAATATACTTCTTGATTCGGTTAGTACTCTAATTTAATTACTCGCGATAATTAGAAGAATCTCCTTCTATTTTTGGCTGATGAGATTTCTTTGATACATATGGGTGTAGAACTATGACGCAAAGCTTTCAGATTTCGGACTAGCAAAGCTAGGACCAGCAGATGAGAAGTCACACGTCACGACTAGGATCATGGGCACATATGGTTATGCTGCTCCTGAATATATGGCAACAGGTACTATTTGAAAAACATAACCCATATATAGTCTTTTATCTAAAAACGATATGGACAATACCTGTATAATAAACAGTTTGTTTCTTGTCTTCATCTTCAGGCCATTTATACGTTAAGAGTGACGTATTCGCCTTTGGTGTGGTTTTACTAGAAATAATGACCGGACTGACGGCGCACAACACAAAACGGCCCAGAGGACAAGAGAGTCTTGTCGACTGGTTAAGACCAGAACTCTCAAACAAACACAGAGTGAAACAAATAATGGACAAAGGAATCAAAGGTCAATACACAACCAAGGTCGCGACCGAAATGGCACGCATTACACTCTCTTGTATCGAGCCAGACCCAAAAAACCGACCACACATGAAGGAAGTAGTCGAAGTCCTCGAACACATCCAAGGGCTTAATGTTGTCCCTAACCGTTCTTCCACTAAACAGGCCGTTGCTAACTCTTCACGTTCTTCGCCACATCACTATCGCTATAAAGCTGGCGCACTTGGGGCTGAACGCAAGAGAGCAACGCCTGGACGGTTTGGATCAGTAGAAAAATAAATAGTTGTTTGGTATCTTTTTTTTCCGGCGGTATGAAATGATTTTAGAGTCTTTATTGTTTCATTCTCTTTGAATTAATTCTTGAAAGGTTTTGTGTATAATACTGTTTCTTTTGTAATTCTAGATAAATATTTTCATTCTATATATATTTTTTTAAAGTCTATGTTTACAGAGTTGATATTGGTAAAAAGTTTGAGAAAGTTTCATACAAAAAGAGGATAATGATGTCGTTTTTCAAAGATTGGTGAACATTTGATGGCTCTGAGAAGAATATTTTATTGCCAATTGCTATTTTCAGATTTAATTATAGTGGGATTTGGACAAAGTATTATCTTCATTTCAATCATTTAGATCCTGACAAAGGTTTCCTTTTATGATCTTACACATTCATTTTTCCTCTGCATTATTTGCATGCACTGGAAGTTGTATGTTTTTTGTTTACTATTCATTTTGATGTTGAATATTTATATAAATTTATTTGTACTTTTTCACATTGTTGCAGATTAAAATGGTGTTAAGAAATAAAAGTTAATATTAGGTCCTTTAACAAGATCTTCCTTTTCTTCATTGTTGCAAAACATTACTAATTCAAAGAATCAACATAATGTGTTAGATAAATATATCAAATATGAAATATGAAAATAATAACTATACTATGTGTTATAGTAAATTATTAAATAGTATGAAAAAATCTTTCACTTGGGTTTGTCCTCTTCCTCTTCATCTTTTGGTGGAGATTTATTAAGATCGAACTTGGCAATACATCCAGATTCAGTCGCTTCCTCTACTTGCTCCACAGGTTCCACATTCAAATCAATACCTGAACCTCTCCCACCTTCAGATCCTGGCGCATCACCACCACCACTGCCAGAAAAATCACCGGAACTTCTTCCTCCTACCGCTACACCACCAGAACTTCCTCCTCCGACAGTGGCAATAGTAAAAGCAGATCTTAGCCCGGGAATCACAAACCTTTCAGCCCCCGCAGAGAATGTAGGAGGAGGAAGAAACCCTTGATAGTTTCTATCTCTATGAGCCCTCATATGCCCAAACACTGCCTTCCACGAACCGAAACCTCTTCCACAGATATGACAAACCGGTGGTCCTTTCGGTGGATGAGTCAATTCCTTTGCTTTCTTCTTCGGCTTTTTCGCTTCTCCTTCACCCAAACCATCCCCTTCGTCATCGGTTTGCGTAGATATCCTTGGTCTACTCTTTTTCTTCCCACCACTCCCACTTCCCTCATTCATTCCTTTCATAACCGCTTCCTCTGCCGCAGCCAAAATCAACCCCGCCGCAAGAACCGCTTGCTCATTCAAACGCGCTTTTTCTGCATCTTCCTCAACGACACTACTACTCTCTCCAAATATTCTACTGCTGATATTCAAAGCAGGGAGGCCGAGAACAATTTCTCTCATATTGGTTTCTTCATCGCTCCATTGCTCATCAGATTCCTCTTTCTCTTCCTCAGTAACATCCACTTTCGTTTTCTCTGGGTTCGGATTACTCATACTATTTTCGCACTTTAGTCTAGGGATTGATGTTTCAAAACGACATTGAATTAGCCCTTATATAAAGTTTTCTCTGAACCATGGCGGTTATGACAGTTAATTCCTCTCCCGCCTTTTCGTTTGAAGATTTGCATCCGTCGTTTGTGATTGGTCCGTCCTAAACTCTGATATTACGTAAATTTGGGCTTAATATCGTATAAAGCCCATTACTAGCCCATAAGTTATTCGTACTTGGTAGGTTGGTTCAAGAGTTTTTCTTGTTTTCTGTTTGTAATCGTTTCTCGTGCGTTTTTGGTCATCGAGATTGCAAGAGTCGTTGCAACTGCACTAATACTATTATGCATGTGACATCCGACAATGACGTGACTTGTAAACTTTTGTTTTGACATATTTTTTCTTTATTTATTATTACAATAACATTATCATTTTTTTTTTTTGGGTGGAAACATTATCATTTTTATTAGCCATTCTTTATTTATTCTATATGTTTTTACTATTTAAAATTTAAACATTGATGTATACCGGTAAACATAGTTTTCAATGTCAGAAGGAAGCTCTTGAAGCTATGTAATAAATCACAAATACAACAAATTGCAACACCAAAAAAAACTAATGTAACCATTGATGTGTGATATATGATATAGCGAAGCCGCAACTGTCTTAAATATTATTTTGAATAATATCTACACACTAGACTCTAACTAAACGTTTAACAGTTTTCTAAAAATGCAGATATAAAAAGTTATCTAAAATATTTCACATATTTGAATAAGAAATTAGAAACACAATCACCTTTTGACCATTCTAAGGAAATTCAATTACAATAACTATGACCAGAATCATCTAGCCTAATTTTTGATATTCTCTAAATTAAATATTTTTAAAAAGCTTGACCAAAAAAAAAGAAATGGCAAGAACACTTACTACAGAGTCAGCATAATTCTCGGTAACAATAATTCTTAGGAAAGAGAGCAATTCTTAGCTCTGTAGTAAAACACAGATTAATAAGCTAAGATTAAGATTAAAGAATCAATATGTTGACTTTAAGATCTTAGAGCCGCGCCTTACGGAGGCTCTGGCTAGTGGTAACGAGCCTTCTTTGTCTGAAAAAGGCAACAAAAAAAACACAAAAAAGGAATAATAAATTTGAAATGAGAAAGAGAGAGCCACCACACACACCACATGGCCAAAAAAGTTACCGTTGGGTTTAGACAGACTTAGAAACAAATCGTTTCCTTCATGATCCAACGGTCATCTTAATCACCTAGCCGTTGCTATTTCCTTCAATAATAAAAAAAAATAAAATAAAAAAAGGTAGCAACTTTAATTTTAATTGATTTGATTTAATTTCTCTCTCTCGCTTATTTCATCCCCTTCTCTGACTCCTACTGATTCATTCAATTGCATCAGACGTATACACAGAGTCACAGAGAGAAGAGAGATCCTTCTTCGTTTGATGCTCTTCTTCTTCTTCTAGATTCTTCTCCAGGAGCACTATCAAATCGAGTAAAATAAACAATGGTTAATCCAGAGGAGAACAATCGTAATCTCGTTGTCAAACCCATTACAGAGATTCTTCAAGGTAGTAGTAGTAAAACGCCTTTGAAAAATCTGAGAATTATAGGTCTGACGAACAGAGAGTCTGATGTTGTTTTGTTTCTGGGTTTTGTCAGATGATGATAAGAGAAGCAGAAAATTCGGTGTAGAGATGAAGAGACAGAACAGGAGAGCATTGGGTGTGATTAATCACAATCTCGTTGGTGCAAAAGCTTATCCTTGTGTTGTTAACAAGAGAAGAGGCTTATCTCAGTAATATACTTAACTCTCTCGAATCCTAAAGTTTGTCTCTTTGATTCTTGGTTTTGGGATTTTGATGATTATTTTCTTCAATAGGAGAAAACAAGAAAGCTGTGACAAGAAGAAGCTTGATTCATTGCATCCGTCAATTTCAAGGTTAATAAAGTTTAAAGCTTTCAAAAACGTTTCTTTTGCTGAGAAAGAGAGATCTGATGTTATTTGAATTTCTGCAGATCTCAGGAAGAGACTAAGAAGCTGAAACCAAGTGGAAACGAGTTTGGTGATTGCATATTCATTGATGAAGAAGAGGAGAAGAATGAAGAAGTTACATTGGACCAACCTATGCCAATGTCATTGGAGGAACCATACATTGAATTTGATCCAATGGTAATTAACAATCACTTTTCAAAAGATCTTTAGCTTTTTTCTTTTAATGTGAATTCTAAAGAAAGTTTTTTGATTTGGACAGGAGGAAGAAGTTGAGATGGAGGATATGGAAGAAGAACAAGAAGAACCAGTTTTGGATATAGACGAATACGATGCAAACAACTCTCTTGCAGCTGTTGAATACGTCCAAGATCTTTACGATTTCTACCGTAAAACCGAGGTACGGTTTCTTAATATGTCTCTGAACCAAAACCATAAGATTTTGAATTCGGACTGAGACAATTTTCCATGGATTTTGGTAATCTGCAGAGATTTAGCTGTGTTCCTCTAGATTACATGGCGCAACAGTTTGATATATCTGACAAAATGAGAGCAATACTTATTGACTGGCTCATCGAGGTATATTCAAGCACCTCTCAATGGTAATGGATTATTGTATATATAGAGGCTAATTAAGAAGCTTCTTGGATGTTTCAGGTACATGATAAGTTTGAGCTGATGAACGAGACATTGTTTCTAACAGTCAATCTGATAGATAGATTCTTGTCCAAGCAAGCTGTTGCAAGAAAGAAGCTTCAGCTTGTTGGTTTAGTTGCATTGCTCTTAGCTTGCAAGTACGAAGAGGTTTCAGTACCTATTGTTGAAGATTTGGTAGTCATTTCGGACAAAGCTTATACGAGGACCGATGTTTTAGAAATGGTAAAATAAGATTGTTTCTTTCCAAAAACTCGGTAAAAAGATTATACATTTGATCTGATTTCAATAATATAATCTTTGTGTGCAGGAGAAGATTATGCTTAGTACTTTGCAATTCAATATGTCGTTACCAACGCAATACCCTTTCTTGAAGAGGTTCCTCAAGGCAGCTCAATCAGACAAGAAGGTAAAGAAACAAATCTATCAATGTACACAATAATATAAATGGATTGTGAATTACAAACTAATCTTGTTATTGAAACAGCTTGAGATCTTGGCGTCGTTCTTGATTGAGCTTGCTCTTGTGGACTACGAAATGGTTCGGTATCCACCATCGTTACTCGCCGCCACTGCCGTGTACACAGCTCAATGTACAATCCATGGCTTCAGTGAATGGAACAGCACTTGTGAATTCCATTGTCACTACTCTGAGAATCAACTCCTGTAAGTCTCTTTTACCCATTAGCACCTATAAAGACTCATCTTTGTAACTAATATGGGTTTGTTTTACAGAGAATGTTGTAGAAGAATGGTGAGACTACATCAGAAAGCTGGGACTGATAAACTAACAGGAGTACATAGAAAATACAGCTCCTCCAAATTCGGATACATAGCAACAAAGTATGAAGCTGCACACTTTCTTGTGTCAGATTCTCACTAAAGAGTGGAAAATAGTAGTTTGTGTATAGCTCGCTGCTAACATTTTCCCTCTCAATTTTTAATTACAAACGAAATAAGTTCAAAACATTCCTCTGATTTGATCTGTAACAAGTCTTTCTTTTATTGATATCTCAGCAATAAAATTCTCTTATACCAATCATATTTTTTGTCAATAGTTACAGATTCATAGAATATGTATGATATAAGGATGAGAGTTTTGATTTGAACTCTTTTTCTTCTACAACTTTAAATAAAACACATTGGAAATGAGTCTTAACTATACTAACACCGCAGACAAAACTAGTACCACCTAACACAAACGCTGTCGTTTTCAAGCTACATTTATATATCTCCCACCAACTCTTTCTCAGATCTTTTGTCTAAGTAAAAGCGAAAAGGGCAACAAACAAAAATAAACTCGGAGAATCTCACAACAATCATGGCGGCTACGACGAACTCTTTCCTTGTCGGAAGCAACAACACTCAGATTCCTGCTTTGAAACCCAAATCATCATCTCAATCCTTTCTTCACCTCAGCAAACCAAACACCGTCAACTTCGTCAGCAAAACCAAGCCCGTCGCTGTTAGATGCGTCGCTTCAACGACTCAAGTTCAAGATGGAGTTAGATCCGGCTCCGTCGGATCCCAAGAACGTGTCTTCAACTTCGCGGCGGGTCCAGCCACTTTGCCTGAGAACGTTCTCCTAAAAGCTCAGGCGGATCTATACAACTGGCGTGGATCTGGCATGAGTGTGATGGAGATGAGTCACAGAGGCAAAGAGTTTCTCTCGATTATACAAAAAGCTGAATCGGATCTTCGTCAGCTTCTCGAGATTCCTCAGGAATATTCCGTTTTGTTCTTACAAGGTGGTGCCACTACTCAATTCGCTGCTTTACCTCTCAATCTCTGCAAATCGGATGATACAGTCGATTTCGTTGTTACTGGTTCGTGGGGTGATAAAGCTGTCAAGGAAGCGAAGAAGTATTGCAAGACTAATGTGATTTGGTCTGGGAAATCTGAGAAATACACAAAGGTTCCATCTTTTGAGGAGTTGGAGCAAACTCCGGACGCTAAGTATTTGCATATATGCGCCAATGAGACTATTCATGGAGTTGAGTTTAAAGATTACCCTGTTCCTAAAAATGGGTTCTTGGTTGCTGATATGTCTTCTAACTTCTGTTCGAAACCTGTTGATGTATCTAAGTTTGGTGTGATTTACGGTGGTGCACAGAAGAACGTTGGTCCATCTGGTGTCACAATTGTGATCATTCGTAAAGATTTGATTGGGAATGCTCAAGATATTACTCCTGTGATGCTTGATTACAAGATTCATGATGAGAATAGTTCGTTGTACAACACGCCTCCTTGCTTTGGGATTTACATGTGTGGTCTTGTGTTTGAAGATCTGTTGGAGCAAGGTGGATTGAAAGAAGTGGAGAAGAAGAACCAGAGGAAAGCTGATTTGCTTTACAATGCTATTGAAGAAAGCAATGGCTTTTTCAGATGTCCTGTTGAGAAATCAGTGAGGTCGTTGATGAATGTGCCTTTCACATTGGAGAAGTCTGAATTGGAAGCTGAGTTTATCAAGGAAGCTGCTAAAGAGAAGATGGTGCAGCTCAAAGGACATAGATCAGTGGGAGGTATGAGAGCTTCTATTTACAATGCAATGCCTTTGGCTGGTGTTGAAAAGCTTGTTGCTTTCATGAAAGATTTCCAGGCTAAGCATGCTTAGTTTTAAGGGTTTTTGCATTTTGGTTATGTTTGTTGAAAGATGATAAGCTTTAAAGATGATAAGCTTTAAAGCTTATGATTTGTTTTTTTTTCTTCTTTTCAGAATGAATAATGTTTAACAATGTATCAAAATCTTTCTCCATCAATTGGAAAAACAAGTTTGTTAACAAACAAAGAGCTTTGTTATTTGTTTGAAGTGATTATGATTGATGATGAAAACCGCCTTAAAGAAGCTGCAGGTGATCTCATGTTCTCTTTTTAATGTCTCCTTTCCCTGCAACTCCCTGAAACTGAAGATCCTGTTTTAACAAAAAAGCAAAATTCAATTCAGATCCCAAACTATACTCAGATATATAAATACACAGTTCACTGTAGGAATTAAGAAAGTAAGTTACCATTTGGTATTGTCTCTCTATAAGCAACAGCTACATTTTGAAAGAACTCTCTGGTAGCATCTGCATATTCAATCAACTAGCATATTGGCACACTACGAAAGCCTGAGCAATGGAGAACAAAATCAGAATACTATTTTCACAATCAAGACTCACCATGCTCCATTGTCATAGATGGATCTTGCTCATCAACAAACCCGATGAGTTTTGCTGGATTTCCAGCCACCATGCTTCAGAAACGCCCGAGAGAAAATGTCAATTTGAGCAATGTTCAAACAAAAAAGCTCAACGAGATTGATATTTAGATGCATGTCAGTGGTTTCATACCTATGCGAAGGAACATCCTTTAACACAAGCGAACCAGCAGCTACCATTGCTCCAGCGCCTATCTTAATGTTACCAAGTATAGTCACACATGCTCCAAGAAGAGCACCGTCGCCTATATTTGGATGGCGGTCACCGGTTTCTTTCCCAGTTCCTCCTAATGTCACACCCTGTAACATGAAAATATAAGCTAGCATTTATAACATCAACAGTTCTTTATAGTTTTGGAGAAATGAAGTTAGAGAACGGATTTGTACATGCAAAATTGAGACACGGTCGCCTATCACAGCAGTCTCACCTATGACCACACCAGTTCCATGATCCAACAATATTCCTTTCCCAATTCTTGCAGCTGAGCAAAAAAAACAGAAACCAAAGTTATTCAGATGCTAGATGTAAAAGCATAGACAAGCTATTAGCTATGAATCTAAAATCTTTACCGGGATGAATATCGATTCCAAAAACCTGAGAGAAACCATTGACATGGATCAGAGGTTAACGTTGTACACCAAGACTATAACAGTAACCAAAGAAGTTGTAGAAGTTACTCTTACCTCGCTTACTCGGCTTTGCAGTGCCAATGCTAATAGTTTTCTTCCTTGCTTCCACAACTTATGTGCTACTCTATACGCCTGCAGTGCAAGATAGCCCTGTGGAACAAACTATTCTGGTAAAATACACATGAAAACTCACTTAGCAATCATTTTATATCGGTGTAAGAGATGTTATTGTCTTTAAATCAGCAACTATGATGGTTAAGAGACTACCTTCAGATGTAAAATAGCCGAACTATACGATAGACAAGCAGGATCTCTGTCTTTGAATGCCTTCAATGGACCAAAAAAAAAAAACATTACACTGCAGTCACATTCTCAGACAATAATATCAGTGTCAAAAGGAAGATTCACCGATACGAGATAGCGTTTTTACCTGAACATCAAGACGAATCGAGCTTTGAATACCTCTGTCATGTACCATAACGTTGCAAAATATATCCATAAGCTGAGTTGCCAACAAGGTAGGGTTTTGGAGACGGTTAGCTAGAACAAAACTCAATGCTTGCTCTAAACAGTCATGCGACAAGATACTAGCATACAAGAAGCTACTCAAAACCGGCTCCTCTTCTGCCTGTAAAACACACAACAATATTCACCATTAAAGGAACATAAACACACACAAACTCTGTTCCTTAACTTGTCCTTCGTGTAGTTAATGAAAAATTGACGCTGAAAAAGTAGACGGGTGAGAGAAATACGTAACAGCAAGAAAAATTTAAAAGCTTTAATCAAGTAGTTAAAGAGACAGAGAAAGCATTTAGTGAGAATTCGACCCCACGGTTTTGTCGGATTGATATAAAAGGTACACAAGAATGTCATTATCATAACCTTTCAATGTAGAAAATCGAAGTTGATTAACAATATCAAAGTTTCTGTCTTTGTTGAATTGAAGTCACATATATGAAAAACGTATAAATCAATAATAAGAATATGATTATGGAGCATAAGGAGAAAACCTCAAGCTTAGCTTCTTCTCTTATAGAATCCCAAATTGGGTCATAACTAGAATTGGTAAAATCCAGCAAAACCGGGTCGGCCACGGGATTAAGGGTTCCTCTAGCGTAAACCGGGAAAATCCTCTCGAAAGGAAACTCGTCACCGGTCTCTCCATCGTCTCTGGCAGAAAAGTTCCGGGAGACAATCATTGGAAGAGAAGACAAAGATGACGAGGAAGAAAAATCACGATTCTCGCCGTTTATACAAGCCATGACCAAAAAGAGTGAAGCTATTGGTGAAGAGTGTAGAGAAGATGATAAAAAAAAGGTTAATGATAAGGAAACTGAGAAACCCTTTTAAACACAGTGATTGATTGTGTTGGAATCGAAGTAGCGACAGTCAAAAAGATAAAAGAAAAAAAAAAGTAAAACTGAAGTCTTGTGTTTCTGTCCTCACTGTTTTGGAATGTTTCATGCGAAATCAGATGTGGTCTCTCTCTCTCTGCTCTTGTTTGTAATGCGTGTGACCGTGATTCAGTCCAAGTTCTTAATACCACCACCATTGCAAGAGAATCCAAAACTATTTGGAAGTATCCTTTATCTATATTACTTTAAACGTACCACACACGAAGTGGACGTGAACTTTAGGCTACAATAAAACATTTCTTTATATTATCATAAAACAATTTTCATTTTTTTACAAAATATTATTTTAGAAATTACAAAAAAATGATTGAACAAAATAATTTTTTTTGGAATAAAGCTGATTGGCCAAAGAAATAAAATAAAACTGACAAAGGCATAAACGCTGCATGTAAATCGCCGAAAACGAAATCGACCTTCGTTGCTCTGAAACCCTAAAAGAAGCTAAATCTAGCAATGGCGAGAAGATCCGTTTCGATATTTAATCGCCTTCTGGCGAATCCTCCTTCTCCATTCACATCACTGTCCCGATCCATCACCTACATGCCTAGACCCGGAGATGGAGCTCCACGAACCGTAACCCTAATTCCCGGCGACGGAATCGGACCTTTGGTGACCGGTGCGGTGGAACAGGTCATGGAAGCGATGCACGCGCCAGTGCATTTCGAGAGATACGAGGTTCTAGGAAACATGAGAAAAGTCCCTGAAGAAGTGATCGAGTCTGTGAAGAGAAACAAGGTTTGTCTCAAAGGTGGATTAGCGACTCCTGTTGGTGGGGGTGTCAGTTCTTTGAATATGCAATTGAGGAAAGAACTCGATATCTTCGCTTCTCTTGTCAATTGCATCAATGTCCCTGGATTAGTGACGCGACACGAAAATGTTGATATCGTTGTGATAAGAGAGAACACTGAAGGAGAGTACTCAGGTCTCGAGCATGAGGTTGTTCCTGGTGTTGTCGAGAGCCTTAAGGTAAACCATATATAATTATAGGGATTGTTTTTAGTCCAAATTGTGATCCCTTTTGTATACATGATGTTGTTGAATTGTTTGTGTAGGTGATAACAAAGTTTTGTTCTGAGAGAATAGCGAGATATGCATTTGAGTATGCGTATCTAAACAATAGGAAGAAAGTGACTGCTGTTCATAAAGCTAACATTATGAAGCTTGCGGATGGGCTCTTCCTTGAATCTTGTAGAGAGGTTGCTAAACATTATTCGGGGATTACTTACAATGAAATAATCGTAGACAATTGCTGTATGCAGCTTGTCGCCAAGCCTGAGCAATTTGATGTCATGGTAATGCTCTTCTTTTCCTAGTTACAAATCAAAATGAGTCATTTTGAAATGTGACAGACGATGAAACCATCATTGATGTTGTTTTGATGTCTCTCATGGATATTTTTTGTTGGTTTGTTTCAGGTGACACCTAATTTGTATGGTAACCTTATAGCAAACACGGCGGCTGGAATAGCCGGTGGCACTGGAGTGATGCCAGGAGGTTTGTCAAATAAATATAATAGTTACAGTTATAATCTTTCGTAAAATGACGTTTCTTGGGTTTGTTGGGGACAGGGAATGTTGGTGCAGAACATGCGATATTCGAGCAAGGTGCATCAGCAGGGAATGTGGGGAATGATAAGATGGTGGAACAGAAGAAAGCGAATCCGGTGGCTCTACTTCTCTCGTCGGCTATGATGCTAAGACATCTCCGGTTTCCTACTTTTGCTGATCGGCTTGAAACAGCAGTGAAACAAGTGATTAAAGAAGGAAAATATAGAACAAAAGATCTTGGAGGAGATTGTACCACGCAGGAAGTTGTTGATGCTGTCATAGCAGCTCTTGAGTGAAACCATGTGAGCTTCTCTGCTTCTGCTTGCTTCTTCTTTCGTCTTTTTCATTTCAACTAAGAGAAAAGTGTTGGTTTTCTCTGTTTTGCGTTGCTATTTTTTGTTTCTTGATTCATTTTTGTTCTCTTTTTGATTAATATCCGATCTCACGTTTGAGCATGAGCTCTATGTTATAAAATAAAATCAATAAGGACAGACAGAAGCAATGTTGTTTATCAAGCAAGATTTTGAACTCTTTTTGCATCAAAATTAGGTAAAAACACTAATCAAATTACTTGTTAAAAAAGGCATAATAAATGACTTGAAGAAAATGTGATACAAATTTAGATTTGTTGAACTCATTGACCAGGAGGATATTATATAAGGTCTCTGATTACTAAACAAGCATGTAGAGAACCAAAGATAACAGTAGCACCAAATAAGAAAACAGAGCAGTCATGGATAAGAAGCATTTTGCTATAATTAGGGTTTTACAGGGTATGACGCGCAAAGACCAAAGATTTTGAACCTCAGAATGTTTAAGAAGAAATGCGTAAAGAGAAATATCTTGTCTCCGTGTTTCATACGAGTACATTCCGTAGGAACATTTCATAACAAAACTTCTCTGTTTCTGCTTTATTGAAATCTTCCAACTATAAAATACACCCTGAGTCCATCATCTTTTGATCAATTAGAACGATCTCAGAATAGAAGTCATTGAAAAAGAAGAACAACAATAAAAGGAAGAAAATAATTTGTTTTTGAGAAATTTTGCTCTGATTTGTTGATCCTGAAGATTGAAATGGCATCGAATAGTGACGCAAGGCCTTTGCCAAAATTCGGAGAATGGGATGTGAATGATCCGGCGACGGCAGAGGGATTCACCGTTATATTTAGTAAAGCCGGCGAGGATAAAAAAACAGGTCGGAGCTCTAGCAAGGCACCTTCACAGAGAAAACAAGACGGCGTTAAACCAACCAAGAAATGGCTCTGTTTTACTTTTTCTTGATTTCCTGTAAATTTCTTAAAACGTTTGAGAATGGCATTGAGAAACTCTTACCTTAGAACCTTTTCTCATTTGCTTAGCATTTCTCTTTATAAGATGTTGCAGAGACGAGAAAGTAGATAGTTTCTTGTATATCTTGTTTGATGTTTAATGTTTAATGTTATGTTTCGTTTGAAGCTTAAGACTAGATTTTGAAAACCTACTAGTTCAGATTTTACAACAATGCACGTTTTGCAATGCCACCTCCAAAAACAATCATAATCTTTCTTCTTGGTCTTAGTTAATTTAAAAACGAATAGTTACTTGTTTGACAAGAAACCCCTCTTCTGCTCCAAAGTGGATGAATCAGGATTCAGCCAAATATTATATGAGATCTGCCGGTTTCTGTGTTCCCAGGGCAAATAAATGCTGATGAACCGGAATGGATTTTACATTCCGCTTAAGAAAGGAAAAGAGATAAAGCAATGAGCTGTCTAACAATGCAAATTTGATAAGGACATTTTGAGTTTTACAGTATCGAAAAAATTGTCCTGCTTCAAAAAGGCATGATTCTAATAGGTAATGTCATATTAACAGAAAAGCCATAAAGAACAGTATACATTGTCAATATATTGAATTAATGGACTAATACATAATTGCTGAGCAATGTTAGGCTAGCTAGCATTAGTGTCTTTACCTTTCTTGTCATCTACACTCTTCTTACAAGAAAGAAATTGGAGTAAAATATGTGAATCTTATGAATGCTTATACTGTGCTTGACCTTGTGGTTGCTTAAGAAAACAAAATTTGCTTTGTGTAGATATCCAAATCTCAACCGAAAATGGATTTGTTTTCTAGTAAATCAGACAGCAGTATCTGATCAAAGATTGTTCTGTTCTTTTCTTTTGTGAAAAAGAAGAGAGGCAAGCGATACTGTAATCTCCCATTGAATACTCTCTCAAATGACAAGAGGAAAAAGACTAAAGGAAGAATATTTTCTTAACACTAAGTAGCCAAGTGCAGAGTATTGTGACGTTTCAGTGAAATTAGATTGCTAATCATTGAGAGCCAAAAGAGAAGAAAATGTTCATGGGATCAATTAGAGAAGATTTACAAAGGACAAGTGGTCAACATTATATTAATACTCTATTCATTTTTGATGACTCTCTTCAAATCATTTGGCTAAATAAATTCCTTTTTTTTTCTACTCTATTTCTTCTCTCTTCTGTCATATTCTCAATAGATTTGTGAATTAAAACTTCTGTCTCCTTGTCTCACATTAAAATAATAGATAGCTACGGAAATAACTACACACATGACTAGGAAATGAAACGTACCACGACCTTATTGAACAAGATTCTCCTACTACTCGTATTGTTTTAAAAACCTAGATTCTTGGAATAATGGCCTTAGCTCTTTTTTCTCTCCACAAATATTTCTTTATAAGTTTAAATCTCTCCTTGGAAAACGTTCTCTGAGTTGTTGTGTTTTTTTTTTTCCTGATGAAACAGATCTTTGAGTTTGCCAGCGATGATGAATGAGGCAAAGAGGGACAAGTTAGGAGACAAAGATAATCAAAATAAAGCTTGACGTTGCTCCATTTATAACCACAAAGAGATTATTAAATTTAGCAAAAAGGGATAATTGTGCAGATATCCTCTTTATAAGGTTTTTTAAACACATGCCCAATTTGCTCTTACATTAAAACCTTTTTAATTAAAGGGTTATTTTGGATTTATCTGTTAAGTTCTCCTCTATTATATACCTTTGAAGTCTCTGAACCTTTATAACCCACCAAAACCCATTTCCAAGTTTAAGGCTTTTTGACTTCTCTGTTTGCTTCAGAGCTTGGAAATGGCTGAATCATCATCATCCTCTGTAGCGACTACGCATGTACCTGCTAGGTCTATTAGTTTGCCTACAAGACTAATCCATCCTAAAGCACAGAGAGTTGAAGAAGAACTGAAAAAGATTCAAGCTTTAAACTCTTCTTCATCAGCTTCTTCTCGGATCCAACTTGGACTTGCCAAGCTCGTTGAGCTCTATGACTTTGTCAATGAACAAGTCATAAGTTCTCCTCAAGGCCAACAAGCTCTTCGCCTTTGTCGCAACAGGAAACTTGTGGAAGACGCTCTTGATGAATCCATCGTGTTACTAGATGTCTCTGACTTCACAAGAGACTTGATAGGAACACTCATGGAGCATATTCAAGAACTTCAATCCGCTTTACGTAGACGCAGAGGAAATCTCTCTTCCGTTCAGTCCGAGATCCGAAGTTACATTAGCTTTCACAAGAAATCCAAGACCGAAGCAGCGAGACAAGTTAAATCCCTTGCAAGGAGACAAACAAAGAAAAAAGCTTGGGTTATCAAACAATCCGGTGGTCTTGATGAACATTCTTCTATGGTCTCCAATATTCTAAGGCAATCAAACGCATCGACGATCTCTATTTTACAGTCACTCTTGCAGTTTCTTTCTACTTCCGGTGAGAACAACGAGAAGAAAAATGGTGAAATTGGATGTGTAGATAACTCGATGATCCGTTCTTTCTTTGGAAGAATCATCGGTAGGAAGATGGTGAAGGAGATTGATGCGCAAACAATCCTCGGGAGATTAGCTATGGTTAATGTGAGCCTTGAGGCAATTAAGGATGAGTTAAGTTACTTATCTAGACGACTTATTCAACATAGAGCGTCTCTCTTGAACATTGTTACTCTATAACAAAAATAATTTTGTATAATTTGTTTTTGTAAAAACCAGGTTTTGTAGAGATAACATTTATTATAGAAAAACAGTTAATCGCATACTCTCTCACATAGTTTCTTCTCTAGTAAATTACCGAGAACACAATGGAACAGTCTCGCTAAGCCCAAAGTCTATTAGAAAACAAGTGGAAAGCCCATTAGTTGCCCAAAACAAAACAAGTTGGTGGTTTTTGTAAATTTGTCTCATTCTTCGTTAGCGGGATAATATTTTTTGGGGGCATTTTAGAGATGAAGTGAAATAGAGCGATGAATTAAACCGTATCAAAGCGAACTAACCAAAAAAATGAAAAATGGAGCATGTGTATATATTCCTAAGCCTATATGGTGGCATCATCACCATCCATTCATCATCATCGCTTACATCACATGCTGAACAACTTACCAAACTTGATTATTGTTGTCTTCTAGCTACGTGTCGCTTACGTCACGTGCTTGTCGTGGGGAATTAGTCTACATGACATGTTATTGTTTGTGTACGATGATAATCCACGAGAGAACAACGCAGAAACAATTATTTGTTTCATCCCCGATAAAATTATGATGCTTTATATATTTGTTTAATAATAATGTTTTGATAAATGTTAATCTATTACAATACAAAAGAATGTCTAATTTTAATGGCCGACTCACAAAATTTTAGGTATTCTATAACTCATATTCTACCAAAAATAGCTAATTTAAGAATGTCACATGCATTCTAACTTGCTCACGAATCCTGACATTGCCTTAACCACAACCTATTGACTATTTTGAGATTTCTCCTCCGTGAACTCCGACCATTTTTTTGCCTTTTGACCACCACATTTGTTTTTTCTCTGTATCTGTAAAATCGGCGACTTAAGTGTAGTCTCTCTATCTCCTCTTTCTTTATAACATCTTCCTAACTTTTTTTCACTAATTTATTCTAAAGTTGTGGAGAGTGTGAGAAGTAGAGTATCCAAATTCTTCTCTTTTTTTCTTTCTCCTGCGTAATCTTGTGAAACATACCATAATCTTGTAACAAATAAAATGTATGTATTACTTTAGAAATACTGTATACAACATTTTTTTTACTTCATCTGTGTATATCATTTAATAAGAGGGAGATGTATATCATTTATTCAAATGAGATAAGAATTTAGATAATAGTTAAGGTAGACAATTTAGATTTATGTAAGAGAGAACAATATGTATGATTCAGATATACGTAGATGCACATAATTGTGTATACAGGACAGAAACACATACAAAACACCAACACTACCGTACCTAGTACTTATACATTCAATAGATTTTCATCATCGCCATTTCACGATGGTACACATCAAATCAATCCACTTTTCTAATCTTTTTTTTTTTTTTGTTACGTGTTTATTCTAACATTTTTTTTTATGTGTTTTAGAAAACCATATTGGATATTTCGATCTTGATAAATTTTCTCTGTTTTGGTATTGTATACGGCAAAAATTACAACGTACTCAATTTTGATGCCAAAGGAGATGGTCAAACTGATGATTCAGAGGTAAAATATGTTTTGACTTTATTTTCTCTCTACCCAAAATATGTGACTTTTTGATAAATACATTTTTCTTGTAATCAATTAGTACTATTTTGGCTATTAATATTTTTAAAAATAATTATGTTAAAAAGGCTTTTCTACAAGCATGGACTGCTGCATGTGGCGGAGACGGGGACATAAAAACACTTCTTATACCTTCCGGCAAAACATTTTTACTTCAACCTACTGTGTTTCAAGGCCCATGTAAATCTAGTTCGATAAAAGTTCAGGTAAGTTTATGTTATATATATAGACCTATCTTATTCATCATATATATATAGACGACTAATCCACAAATGTATATGATGAATAAGTTTATGTTTAATTAAGAAAATCAATCAAATTTGTATTTTCTCATTTGAAGTTGGATGGCACCATCGTTGCACCTAGTGACAAATTCGCATGGTCGGACCCCATCTCCCGAATGTGGATCAAATTTTCAACTGTGTCTGGCCTAATAATCGTTGGTTCGGGAACCATTGATAGTCGTGGTTCATCTTTTTGGGAGGTGACAATTTGATATATCATAATTTATATTAATTTTAAAATATAATTTTGTTCATTGCAATATCAAAATCACTGAGATTTTTTTTTTTTTTTTGCAGCTTAATCTGAAAGCTTCTCAACGACCTACAGTGAGTATATCTATTAATTTTACTATACATTTTTTGGAAATTTTGTTTCTGAATTCTGATTATGATTGCTTTTAATTTATTATTAAATAAACCACTTTTTGTAGGCATTACATATCAGCAAATGTGACAACCTTAGGATAAACGGGATAACATCGATTGATAGTCCAAAAAATCATATATCAATCAAAACATGTAATACTGTTGCAATATCAAATATAAATCTTTTTGCACCTGAGACAAGTCCCAATACAGATGGGATTGATATAAGTGACTCGACTAATATCAACATATTTGACTCTACAATTCAAACTGGTGCGTACTTATCTATAAATCGCTCATGCATTTTATCAACACATGAATACTACACCAAACGAACTATAAATTATTCAACTACTAAGTTTTACTATAGCTCCAACTTTTATGTATTTGTTAATTTATAATATTTTTTAGACTATGAAATATAGCATAGTAAAAATCATTTGAATTTCAATGACTAAATTTTCAGGTGACGATTGTATAGCAATCAATAGTGGAAGTTCTAATATTAACATCACTGGAATCAATTGTGGACCTGGTCATGGGATAAGGTAATTCATAATTTTAAGCTTACTTGCACATAAAAAAGATATGACATAATTTATTAAAATTATTATCGGAAAACAGTGTGGGGAGTTTAGGAGCAGGTGGAGCAGAAGCTAAAGTGAGTGATGTTCAAGTGACACATTGCACTTTCAATCAGACGACGAATGGAGCTAGAATCAAGACATGGCTGGTATTTTCTTTCTTTCTTTTATACTACGTCTTATAGTTACACTAATATTAATCATTCAAAATGTGTTACATGTATTGTTACTTTTGAATTTAGGGTGGACAAGGATATGCAAGAAACATAAGTTTTACGGACATCACACTCGTTAACACAAAAAATCCAATTATAATCGACCAACATTATATAGATAAAGGACGTCTTACAGAGGTAAATACTTTTTTAATAATTTATAAATACAAATATATTTATATTAATACTAATTTTGAAAGTATCATTAAATTGTGAAAATATATGATTGCATGTGTTTATGTTCAACAGGAATCAGCAGTAGCTATTAGTAATGTAAAATTTGTCGATTTTCGCGGAACATCGTCAAATAAAAATGCTATAACGCTTAAATGTAGCGAAACTACACATTGTGTAGACGTCGTTATGGATGGAATTGATATTACCATGGCAAATGGAGGAAAGCCTAAAGTTAATTGTCAATATGTTGATGGAGAGTCCAGTGACACTGATTTGATGCGAGACTGCTTTAAAAATAACACTAGTTCTTGATTGAGAATGTACATCAATAGTCAAAAGTTTACCCACGTTTTCAATTTCTACTGTCGTGAAATGATATTTGAATGTCAATTTTTTTTATTAATTGTTATTACTCATCACAGAATGTCTGTATGAAATCACACAATAGAAATCAATTGATGTCTTTCAAACGGTTGATTTACAGTCACAGAATTTGCTGCCTTGGCAATCAAAACTAAATACTTCTGTTTTGTTATATCATTTTTTGTCTTTTAAGGAAGAGAAAAACGAGAAATATTTAATCGCAACTAACCTGAAGATTCCTCCAATTGTTTACGCAACTCTTACTTTTAATTTTATTAAAGCCTTTGTAACATAAGACAAGCTAGCCTTGGTTCTTTGAAGCAGGACACATTTTTAGATCTCTCTAAACCAAAATTATATTTATCGTGACACACACAAAAAACAGTTGGTATCGAAACAAACGAACAAGAAACTGAATTTAAAAATTAAGTTGCGAGACAAAGTTGTATAGATGCATAAGAAGAAGACAAGAAGGAACATGAGTTCCAAGAGTCACTGACCATAACTGATGAATTTATTCATGTTAGAAACAAACAGATCAGATTAAGTGACCCATGTTCTTCACACATGTTCCCACATTGTTTAACCCGAGGATCGCTCTGTTTGTGAGCTTCTTTGCAATATATATAGAAACCCTCAAGAACCCTAATAGAGCATCTCAATCCAATTAAGAGTTCTGAAAAAAATGGAAGGTCTCGATTCAGTCTTCTTGTCTAATCAAACCACACACCAACCGGTTCGATCTGCGAGTCTTCCTTCAAGAATCCATCCACTCTCTGTTAAACTCAGAACAGCTTTGAGCCGGCTCAGTATCTGGCGGAGATCTTCTTCCTCAATCTCGGTTTCAGCTTCGTTTGGGTATGAGACGGTTCTCGTTGGACTCGTGAACCTCACTGAGCTCTACGGTTGCGTGCATGAGCTACTTGAGTCTCCTTACGTGAAACACACTCTTCTTCATCACCAGGAAGGGAAACTTCTGGACGAATCTTTAGATGGATCTGTTCTGTTGCTCGACGTGTATGAGGGGACACGGGAGGTGATTGTAGCGATGAGAGAACACGTGACGAATCTCAAATCTGCTCTTCGTAGGAAAGGTAGCTTAGAGAAGGAGGCGAAAGCATACTTTAACTTGCGGAAGAAGGCAAAGAAAGAAATCTCTAAACAGATTAATGCACTCAAGAAAATGGAAACCAGAGATATTTCCACCAACACAGATCAAGATTCAGCGATAGCATCCACGAGTGTTCTGAGAGAGACAATCCAAATCACTGTCTCGATGTTCAGACATCTTTTGTTGTTCCTATCAACAATACCACCACCACCATCGCCCGCAATATTCAAGACTACCATAGGGCTTTTGTCGATTCCTTTCGTATCGCCATCATTATCAGATAAATCTCTGATTCTGATAAAGGAAATGAAGAGTCTTGATGATGTCTTTCTGGGTTCTATTTTGGATTCGAGAAAAACTTTATTCGAAGTAGAAACAATGGAGAACGAGAAGATGAGGAGAGATGTAGTTGAAGATGGTTTTCGTGATCTGGAGGCAGAACTGGACTCTGTTTCCAAGTGTCTAGTTAAAAACAGAGTTTTGTTCCTTAACATCCTCAGTAACTGTTACTACTGAGATTTTTGTCAACAGATGTAAATCTTTTTTTTATTTAAACACTAAGCCCCATAACAAGCCCATAAGGCCCACTCGTGACCCAATCAGATTACTCCGAAGATGGGAGGTTTCTGTTGACCGAACACGTCCCAATGGAAAGGTTGAGAAGAGGCGATAACCCTAGGAGAAGATAGAGTTGTTGGGTTTTGGTTTGGCTCATATCTAACTTAGATCTTGTTTGTGAGATATCGCAGCACCACTCAAGCCGTGAATTTGGGTCCATGTCTTGGAAAGGAGGCCGAGGAAAACCAAAAGGATATGGCGGCGATTATGGCAAGCCTGAGCCTTTTGTGATTTTCCCTGAAATTACGTTACCTGATCCAAAATCAATCTCAACAGACTCGCAATTAGTTGTAGTTCAAAGCTACTTTACTTTCAATAAGTTTTGGATGAATTCTCCTTATCACTTATGCGATGGTGGTGTTTCTAAGAAAGAGAAAGCGAGTTTAGATATTGAGAGGTATTCAGATTCGTTTGAAGCCGAAGATGAAGTCTAATAAGTATGGATCTTTCTTTGATTTTCTTCTTCTTAGACCTGATAACTTCTCTAAAGAACTTGTTGGAGATACTCGAAGAGAACAACGGCCTGTGAAGAGAGCTAAATGGAGTCAAGAAGCTGATTTGCAGAAATTGGATGTGTTTGAGAAGCTTGAGTCTAAGTTTAAGACTCAAGGCAATGAAGAGAAAGAAGACGGAGAAGATGATGAACAAGTTGTGGAATCAGAAGGAGAAGAATCAGATAACGGAGATTATGATCAGAATCAAGACTTTGATGATGATGAAGACGATTATAATCATGAGGAGGATGGTGGATTTGAAGAGGTGTATTAAGCTGCTTCTCCTTTTCCCAAAAGAATCAAGTTTTCCAGTCAAGAGAAGACTATTTGGTGTAATTTCTCAATAAGCATATACCATCTTGAAATTTTACACCATAAAAGTTAGTAGCACTATTATGGGTGCAGATGGTTGCATATGAATGATGATCTTTTTAGTTGTACCAATTTTTAGAAATTGTAGTTGGTGAAGGTTTCGTGGACAAATCTTATTGTTTGTAGAAAAACATTTTCTGATAACATAACTTTACTTGAACACTCCTTTTCTTCTAGATAGATCTTATTCGACTCATAATTGGTGTAAGATTCTTCTAATTTTAGCAAGATATCATTGACGTGGTAGTTACCATCAATAAGTAAAGATCATTGACAATTACGTGGAGCCAATAGCTACTGCTAAAAAAGAATGTTTGTTATAGATCTTAATATATTAATAAGAACAGTAACATAATGTGATGGAACATATAATTGGTGTCAAGACATAAAAGATGATTTCCAACAAACATATTAAGCTTTTACACGTGTACTTTGGGTAAGGAACTGTGACAAAATACGATGAGGCTAATTATATGGATACTTTGTTGATATGAATCTAGAAACTATTCATAGCCTTTTTATAATGCATTGTAACAAATTAGTACTTTAGTCTCGTAGTAACCAATTATTGGAAATTTAAACATTACGTCTCGCAAAAGAGTATCTTTTAATTATGACGAATTCGTTTCTGTTAAAATCAGGGTTTTTCATTCATGAGTTATCAAATTAAAATCTTTTCGAAGATTTCTAATACGAAAGTACAAATACTTTTTTTTTTTAATAAAAAATTTAAGTACAAATACCTGAGAGATTAGATGTTTTGAAAAGAAAAAAAAAATTCACAAGTTTTATTGTGGTTTGTATCCCTATCATTTAGCATATAAAAAGGTTCAATATCTGCATATATATGGTAGAATTGTATATGTTGTAAAATTTAATTTGTCTCCCTGTGTTAACTTGCCCCACAACACGTTGCAAAGTGTTATTCATATGATCTGGTTTTAAATGAATTGTTATAATTTCTTCAATCAATTTTGGTTTCAGTAAATGGAAAAAAAAAACAAGAAATCGAATTAATATTGATTTAGTTACCAATATATATTTGATAAATTTTCAAAGAATTTAAGAAATCTGTATTGTGTTCAATTTTTTGGTTCCGTTTCTGGGTAGGTCGGCCCCGGGTCTTTCTTTTCCTGTTGTTCTGTTCCTGCCACGAGAATGTCAAATAACTTTGAAGACAGAAGTTATCCTATCGATGCTGTATTCATGCCTGTTGAAAATGCCACCTAAGAAAGGACGGAACTGTCGAGTAAGGATTGGCCGGGCAGAGGCCTTTGGTGTCCACTCCAGTCAAGAATTGGAGCCTCCAGGTATTAGCTGTTAGCCGTCGGACTCATTTAAAGGATTTAGTTTGGTTTCTACGAGCTTCTTATGATTGCTAATAATAAGTAAACAAGTTAAATAAACCATTCCAGGATAATGAGAATCTGTCAATCAGATACACAAAGTCAGTGATATCTCGCAAGCAAATCATCTCAAAACTCGTGCACTTCTTTATACGTGTCATAACAAGGAATATTTTTCTTTTTTTGATAAGATTTGGAACGTGAGAAAAACCATGTAGCCGGCAGTTTAAAAAATATTTTCGTTATAAGCAACCTAAAAATGATGATTGGATAATAGAAGGGACTATATAATATACAGTTGAGGAAGATCTGGATCTCGTTACCTACCGAGACCATTTTAACACCGTCGATCATTTTAAATTTGAGAAACTCGAAAGGTCAATTGATAATGTGGCAAAACAGGAGGCAACACAAACGATGACTCATCAGGCTCATCTCTGTGGCCAAATAATTTGACCAATATAATAGCCCGACAGCTAAGAGAGTCAGATTTGTCAGTAATAATCGGACCAATCAAATTTAAAAAATCAATTATTGTTGAAGTTTTGTTGGTTGATACGCAAAACCCTATGCTATATATATACATGTGTAGGGCAAGTTGAGTAAAACAGATCGATCAAGAAAGCAAAATACAAAGCTCAAAACACATTTCTAGAACAAAATCAAAACAAAAGCATATTATATAAAAAAAAATGTCGAATATGCTCGTCAAGAATCAACTAAGATCTATAAGCTTACCTTCAAGCTCGCATCCAAGCACGACCGGTATCGAGGAATCTCTTAACAAGGTCAAAACGATTAACACCATGACGGGTTCGTCCGAATCAGTCTTGATGGGCTTGGAGGGTTTGGAGGAGCTCTACAATTGTACGGAAGATTTTCTGAAAATGGGCTCAACGCAACGGGTTATGTCATCATCTGATGGATCCGAGTTTATGGAGGAGATGCTTGACGGTTCGTTGAGGCTAATGGATATATGCAGTGTCTCGAGGGATCTCATGGTGGAGACTCAAGAGCATGTTCGTGGTGTTCAATCATGTGTCAGGAGAAAGAAAGTAGTCGGAGGAGAAGACCAACTCGATGTCGCCGTCGCGGGGTATGTCGGATTTAGAAAGAACATGAGAAAAGAAGCTAAGAGGCTTCTTGGATCTTTGAAGAACATTGATGGAGGTTTAAGTTCATCATCATCAGTAAATAATGGTGAGCAAGAAGAACATCTTGTGGTGGTTGTAGACGCCATGAGACAAGTAGTTTCCGTTAGCGTCGCGGTGTTGAGGTCGTTTTTGGAATTCTTATCCGGACGACGACAAAGTAACATTAAGAGCAAGCTGGCTTCGGTACTAAAGAAAAAGAAGGTTCACCATGTTGAGGAGACCAAGAACGAGTTGGAGAATTTGGATCTCGAGATATTCTGTTCTCGTAATGATCTACAAAAGAAGCTTGAGGAAGTTGAGATGAGCATTGATGGATTCGAGAAGAAACTAGAAGGACTATTTCGAAGGTTGATAAGAACACGAGCCTCGCTTCTCAACATAATATCTCATTAGGTTTTAAAGTATTCATGTAATGTAACCTTCAAAGGCATTCGACTTTAGAGAATCTGCCGGAGGGATACATCATAGACGCATGGATAAGATATTGTACACTAATTAAACATAATTTTGTAGAGATTAATTTGTAAAAATATACACAATAATGCATTGATATATACACAAGGCAGACTTTAATACATGAACAAATGAAAGTTTAAAATACATATAGCATATTTATAAATTTACAATTAAAATCTTACAGAAAGAAAAACAAAAGAACTAGACTCTTAATCCAAAAAAATCATGATATTCATAAGAAGAGGTGGGAATTCGGACCATGGGTCACATGTGTACCGGTTTAGTTATTTTCCGGTTCATACCAACTGAAGAAACCAAGTTATAAGCGTAAGTTCTGGCAGGGGCAATTTCGTCAAAACGAGATTTTGATTGGATCCTACGGACGCAACCTTTTAAAGAAAAGGCGCGAGAGAGATCTGAGCGAACACGTTAGACACACATAAAAAAATAACGGTCATAAACCGCCGTGTGGTCATAGAAACTATATAAAGACCACTTCGATTGAAATTGAAGACGTGGTATTCTAAATCTCTGCAAAGAAGAAATTATGAGTAATCCCGAGAAGTCTAAAATTGCTGAGGAAGAGAATGAGAATTTTGACGAGAGTGATTATCTTTGGAGCGATGAAGAAGGAGACATACGTGAAATTGTTCTTGGCCTTCCTGCACTAAGACTTAGTGAGAGTCTCAATGTGGATGAAAGCATCCGTAACGAAGCCGTTTCCGCGGCGAAGTTGATCGTGGCAGCCGCCAAGGAAGCCACAGGGAATACAGAACAAAGTGCTAGTGGTACCGGTGACGTTAGTGGAACTCCAGAAATCATAAAAGTTGGGAAACCCCGTGTATTATTGGAAGCGCTGGCCGAAGCATCTGGTTGTACCCCTATTGGGGTGACCACTACTGAAGGAGAGGTAGTCAAGAAACCCCGTAAGAAAGGTTCTACTCAGTTGACACATCTGCCGCAAGGCCCTCCTATGTGTAATGTTTGTGGGAAGGGCTTTGCTTCTTGGAAGGCTGTTTTTGGACATCTAAGGCAGCATAAGGATCGAGGGTATCTAGGTTTTCTTCCTCCGCCAACATTCAATGCTGCTGAGGAAGGATTTGGTGGAGTTGCTACTGCTTCAACCGGTGGTGCAGTAGCCACTGCTATTTCCGTTGGTGAAGTCCCTACTGCTTCTTCCGCTGGTGGACTCGCTACGGCTTCTTCCGATGGTGAAGGGCTTGTTTCAAGTATCGGAAGGGCGAGGATTGACTTAAATGCCGATCCAGTCGAGGAGGAAGACAAGGTAATTGGAGTTGGATCTAAGCGAAAATTTGATCTGAATAGGTCCCCCCCACCAGACGGTGATGAAGAGAACGATGATAAAGTCGAGTGATAGTTATTTTCTTGTTACATGCAAATCATTTTCCTTAGTTACATTTTTTCTTCGGTTTGTCGCTGTGAAATGAATATACTAACTATGATATTGTTACTTCTTAATCTATGTTATTTGAAAAGATAACTTTTTTCCAAATTGCAACAATAAATGCGCGAATGAAATAATATATTCTCTACTATTGATATGTTGAAACACTATGTAAACTTATACCTTGAGTGGGAAAATGTGAAAAGCGAATTTATATAATCCATATCCCATTTGCATAAAAAAATAATTTTTAATCCTATTTTTTAAATTATTTAAATATATTTCACTTATGTCGAAAATATACAAAATGTAAATGAAAAAACAAAACCCCAAAAACATTTTTTGTTAATTACACTGCATTATCGCAACAGTGAAAAAAGGAGACAAGAAAATAGCACATTCAATAAATTTGCAAAACGTTGAGTCTGAATAAAACAGAATATGCCCAAATTTAGTTTATATGCCATAAGAAAAACGAAGTATTACAAATATTAGCGTTAATGATTGGTAATTAAATGGAAATGTCATTTGACCAATCAGAATATGTAAAATTGTTAAAAGTCTACTCCACGATTATCAAATCAAACCACCAGTGACAACTGACAAGCAAATCTAATCAAAATCAGTGCCCCTCTTGCACATGTCATAGTGCGAGACGTTATGCAGAAGGCAATGATGTAGTTTTTGTTATATGGAATATATCTTTTTATTCCTGAGGAACCGTAAGTAGCAAACTACCTAATATGGTCGGAGAAAGATCCGGATCTCATAACCTACCAAAACGACTTCAAGAACGCGAAAGGTCAATTGATAATGTGGCGAATCTGTAGGCAACAGAGACTATGACTCATCAAGCTTTCTCAATTTGACCAATATAATAATCTGACAGGTCAGAGAGCCACAGATTTGTCAGTAATAATCGGACCAATGAAATTTAAAACATCAATTATTGCTGAGGTTTTGTTGGTTGATGACGTTTCAAAAACCATTGCTATATATATAGGCATGTGTAGGGCAAGTTGAATAAAACAGATCGATCAAAGAAGAAAGAACACAAAAACCCTTAAAACACCTTATATCAAAACACAAAAGATGGCGAATATGATCATTAAGAAACAGTTAAGATCTATAAGTTTACCTTCTAGATCACAACCAAGCACAAGTGGGCTCGAAGAATCTCTTAATAAGATTAAAACAATTAACACCACGACGGGTTCATCCGAGTCGATCTTGATGGGCTTGGCTGGTTTGGAGGAGCTCTACATTTTTCTGGAGGAGTTTCTGAAAATGGGTTCAAAGCAACGGGTTATGTCCTCTGGTGGGTCGGAATTCATGGAGGAAATGCTTGATGGTTCGTTGAGGCTGATGGATATCTGCAGCGTCTCAAGGGATCTAATGGTGGAGACTCACGAGCATGTTCGTGGCGTTCAGTCATATGTTAGAAGAAAGAAAGTATCTGGTGGAGGAGGAGGAGATAAAATCGATGTCGCTGTCTCCGACTATGTCGGATTTAGGAAGAACATGAGAAAAGAAGCCAAGAAGCTTCTAGGATCCTTGAAGAAAGTCGATGGAGGGACTCGTTCATGTGATAATGATCATGAAGATGAACAACTTGTGGCGGTTATAGATAGGGTGAGACGAGTGGTATCGGTAAGTGTCGTCGTATTGAAGTCGTTCTTGGAATTATTGTCCAGACGAAAAAGTAACATAAAGAGCAAGTTGGCGTCGGTACTAAAGATGAAGAAGGATAACCATGCGCCAGCCAAGAACGTGTTGGAGACATTAGATTCCGCGATTTTCGGAGATTTTTTATCTCATGATGATCTTCAAAATGAGCTTGAAGAGGTTGAGATGTGCATTGGTGGGTTCGAGAGAAATCTAGAAGGGTTGTTTCGAAGGTTGATAAGAACACGAGCCTCGATTCTCAACATAATCTCCCATTAGGAAGAAGTTAATATATGCAATGTAACCTTCGTGAGCATTCGGTTTTAGAGAATTTGCCGGAGGGTTGCATTATATAGAATAATAGAAAAGCATATAAAATATTTTGTACACTAATTACAAACTGTGTGAAATAGAATCAACATTGCAGTTATATACCCATAAATCTTATGAAACCATCTACGACTCATAATTTAAAATGACAAAATTAGTCAGAAAGTTTCATAAACTCGAATGGATGACTTGAAACTTATACATATCTTGATTTATTATGTAAAAGGAGATCGGAGAGTTGACTTCTCAGTGTAAACTCACTGACCTAACGTGTATACAATTTCTAGACAGGAAAAAGAAAAAGAACGTGTATACAAGTATCGTTGCTGAATTTTATGCATGCTATAGTATTCGAATATCAAATCATGAACGTCAAAGATGCTGATATAGTAGCTAACCATATTTATTAAAACTGTAAATATTTGTTAAAATGTAGATTTTCTTTTCCATAGTTCACAAAAAAAAAAAAAAAAAAAAAAAAAAAAAAAAATCCATTTGTAAAGAAATTTCACTTTAAATATAAGATGGATTTTTTAAAAAAGATCTAGAAAATCTAGCGAAATAGATTTTTTTTTAATTGGTTTAATTAAGACGCTCATTTTATTCACACATGTCGATCACAGTTGTATGAAATTTGTTTGCTTGTTAATAATGGCATCTCCATTAATGGTATCTCCATTGTTTTTGATGTATCTTTTTTTTTCATATTACGTTGGGCCGAGTTTGCAATAGACATGAACCCAGTTATATGGTTCAATACCAAATATACATGTACCCAAGATCATGTAATTAACCAACATCTGAAACCGTTTTAACCCAACCCCTCATCCAATTGCACTATTAATATCTAAACCGAGATTTTACGAAAATCCTTTACAACGGCTACACTTTCGAATATTTTGACCGAAGGTATATTTAATATTTCCATCAAAATAAGTTGTAGATTTTAAATCAGTAAATGAATAGTTACTAAAATTTGAATTAGTCACTTCCACAAGTTAACATTTTGAAACTGGTAAAAAGTCACTCATTTTCTCTCGTCAACGATTGTATCAAAAGTGCCTTTACTTTTGGTCTCGATTGACACTTTATTTTCAACGATAATCCTTAAAGCGAAAAGATCCCAAACTCGAACCAAAAGGTAATCTAAACCTGATAAATGGAAAATCTGATATGGACACTCCTAAATTCATGGTAACATAATTGCTGACGTGTGACGGTGTTATTCAAGGGAGGCATCGATCGATCGTCTCTTGCGTGGGACCACATCATCCGTGCATACATTACATATCTCATATTTTTTTACATAAACAATGTAACAAAAAATCTTCCAAAGATCTTGAAATTCAATTCAATCGAGGTACCCACCAAAAAAATAAAGCATTGTATTTGTAACCTTCAAAAGAAACAAAATCCAACGAGACTAAAATCAATTAAATATTAAAGAAATGTAAATGGACGGTGGCTTTGGTGCATGAAAAGAGGTGTGAAAAAGGTTTCGGTTATAGTAACCGAAACCGAAACATCGAACTTCGACAACGATTTTAACTCAATAATCAATCGACATAGCATTTATTGAGCCTTACGTGTTCTGTTTTCTTCCTTAGTGAAGTACCCACACTCACTTCACATGGTCTTCACGTCTTAGCTAAGCTAGGCCCTACTCATTGACATTTATGTCATTTCTTGTGTATTTATATAAACCCTAGAGTTAAAGGACAGAACAAAGCATAACTCGAATAGCTAATTTTCGTCATCATTTCTTGAGATGTATATGGCCTCACTGTCTCCGAGACTCCACAAAGCGTACAAAGCTAGATGTGTTAGCTTACCGGTTCGGTCTCATCCGAGTGTTAGGAGGATTCAAGAAGTGGTCTCCAAGGTTAGAGCTTTGGGGTCTTCTTCGTTAGACTCGAGGACAATAGTCCGTGACAGTCTCTCTGGTCTCACCGAGCTTTACAGATGTTTAAGTGAAGATCTCTTCAAGTCTTCTTCTGAAACTCAACAAGCCCTTCTTAATGGTGATGGTTTGATGGAAGAGCTTCTTGAAGTATCACTGAAATACTTAGAGGTTTGTGGAGGAGCTAAGGACGCAGCTTCGAGGATCAAGAAGATTGTTGTCGAGCTTCAGTCTGCTTTGAGAAGGAGCAAGAAAGGAGGTGAGTTTAGCCTCGAGAGTGACGTGGATGCTTATGTGGCGTCTAGGAAAGAGATCAAGCAGGAGATCAAGAAGTATATGGTAATGTCGAAAGAGACAGATGCGTCTTTGGAGAGTGTTTGGTGTGATGGCGATGATCAAGAGATGAGTGCTTTAGTTAGAGTGATGCAAGAGACGAGTGTAATGACTTGTTTCGTCTTACGCTCGGTCTTCTCGTTCTTGTCGTCGCCTAAAGGGTTAAAGACTAAGAATCATCATCACCACAAAGGTTGGGGGATTGTTATGAAGCTTGTGAAGAAAGGAATAGAACATCATCACCAGGAGAAAAGAGATTACGAGACGGGATTTTCTTGTCTCGTGCTTGAAGCTATGGAATCTGAGCTTGGGAAGCTCGTTGTGATGATGACAAGGGAAGATCAAGAAGAAGAGAAAAAGATTAGTGAAGAAGTATCTGAGAGGGTTCAATGTGCATTGGTTAGATCCGAAGGTGTAGAGGCAGCCATGGAAGAGCTTGAAGAGGGACTTGAAGGATTGTTCAAGGTAATGATACAAGCTAGAGTCTCTCTTCTTAACATCCTCTCCACTTAAAATGGATCAGATTCGAATTTCTTGGTCTGGATTGGAAATAAGTTAGTTGCTACTTGACCAGTCGATTGGTTTTAAAATCTTGGTTTGGTTTTTGTTTGTTTGTTCTTGTATGTTGTGAGAGAGAGTTTAAACATGCGTCCATGTTTTAGAGGATGTGTGTTTGTTGTAAGTGTGTAACCCGTTCAGGTGTGAAAAACTCTTGTAAAGTTTTATGTACGTAAGCATCTTTATTGCACAAATAAAAGAGGTGTCTTTTAACAATATTTTAAAAAATTTAAACAACAAAATATTAATAGTTAAATATGAAAGGTCTTTAATTTTAAGACATCTTTTTCAAAAATGTTTCCACAAAGACACTTAAGACACAGTGTCTAAAATTTAAGGACACACAAACATTATAATGTTATATACTTTTATATATATTAATTTTATTCGTGGGAAGACCCTCTCTAATGATGTGGGATGGAGATGACCTAAATATCTATTATTTTACCACGTAGAACGATAAATTTAAGGAGAGAAAGACGAAATGCAAAAGCACTAACTTTAATGTTTAGAATAGGATAAATTACTGAATAGTATTATTTTTTCGTAAGAAAAGCAATTTAGCTATATAGCATAGCGTTGAAGTAAATAATTAATCAAATGTCACAATTTTCTCAAAATGAAAAACCAAAAAGAAATGGGCTAAAATTAAAGAGGCAAAAGTAATCATATTAAAATGTCATCCAAAAATTACATAAACAAACAAAATCATCCATTGATATCGAGAATGTCATGAATTTTGCTGGTAGACTTTTGACAAACCTTTCTTAGAATTGATAATGACAGGAACTTTTGTTAAATGACCCAACTTAACATTTTATTTTCTTATTTTCCTTAGAAAATTAGTCGATAAATCTTTCACTTTCTTTTGAAATAATGAACCATTAAAAATAGAATTCAGTGGCTAAAAATGGGATTGAGAGTGAGCGCCACATACGGTGGCAGTACTTCGAAAGAATTTATTTGTCTTAGTTTGATTCACACAATTCTCACTTAAGTAGGAAACCATATTAAACACTAGTACTTTTACAATTTAGTTGGAGGCGTTAGGACAAACGCAATAACAGCCTGTACCAAAACATAATTCTTTGCATTTTGGCGTACAAAAACTAAGCTCATTTTGCTTAATCGATAGTGGAGCTTCATGATGCACAGATGCTTCACTAGTGGTTAGAGATTGAAGATTAGGACAAACGCAATAACAACTTGTAGCAAAACATAACTCTTTGCATTCTGGCGTACAAAAACCAACTCCATTTTGTTTAACCAATATTGAAGCTTTAAGATTCAGAGAAGTTTTTTCAGATAAGAGACGTTTCGCCTCAGCAATCTGAACTGTCACGGATACCATCACTACAAGATATAAATGTAGTAAACATTAGTAACACAATACAATTCTTTATAACCATATCATTATACTACAAAAACATTAATTTTACCAGTAAAAGCTAAAAGGATGATGAAAGCAGACTTGGATGAAAATTTTCCCATCGTCGTAGAAAGATTATGTTTCTTCTTGATAACTTTTTTAGACTTACTAGAAAGAGTTGGTGAAGAAAACGATGTGATATAGACAATGTTGTATAACGTTTTTTATAGGACAGAGAAAGTGTACTAATTTAGGAAGATTAATATCAAATTGTTGCTTTGTGGTGAAAATTAAAATGATATCGATAATGAGATAAGATAAGATCAAATCTCCTAATATGGTCGACAATCCAATTGACAATTGTTACCTAATAAGATTTCTACTATTAATGAGAAGATCTTCAAATTATTCGCTGTATTGATAAAAGTTTTTAAAAAGTTAGTTTGACTCAAAAGAAGCCCATTACCAAAGCCCATCTAAGCCCATTATGTAATCAATCAACAAGCCACGGTGTTGCTTAGGATGCTGCTCGTTGGGTTTTTGGCAACGTGTGTAAGATACAACGGCTATATTTTGACATGGTCCAAGTCCAGCTATCATAAGTCGGTGTGTTCTTGTGGGACCTCTAAAAGAGCGTTACTTTCCTAATTTCAGCGGACCGTTACATACACACTCGCACACACTAGCCTTCGTCTTCTTCTACATCTCTTTCTTCTTCTGTGTCAGAGACGCTGTGGTGAAAAGAAAATGACGGCGGCCGAAGTAGCTTCTGCGCAGACCAAGAAGCTCATGAAGTTTAGTCTTTCTCTCTTCCGTCGTGGCTTTAACTCCTCTAAATGGTACTCAATTTTATTTGATTTGATGCTTCTTAGATTCCTAAATTCACTCAATCTGCTACACTGCGAAGAAAAATCTTGTATTGAATGTTTTTTCCGTGTTTGATTTTGGGAAGTTGGAAAAAGTTAGGTTTTTTTAGTGTGTTGATGCTTCTTAGTTCTGGGTATTCTCAGTTTCTTAATTTTGTAGAAAAAAACAAAAACTTTGATCTGTGTTTGAGAAATTTCCGATCTGGGCTTTTCTAAGATGTAAGTATCTGATTAAAGTCTGTTTTTTTTTCAATCGGCAAAAAGCAAAACGGCGGCGAAGATGGCTGTGGCTCGTATAAAGCTTATAAGGAACAAGAGATTAGTTGTGGTGAAGCAAATGAGGCGTGACATCGCTGTTCTTCTTCAATCCGGTCAAGATGCCACTGCTCGAATCAGAGTATTTCACTTTCCTGGTTCACTTTGTTAGAGTTTTCCCTGGATCGTTCAATTCAATGAAGATTTTGCTTTTTTTGACAAATTTAGGTTGAGCATGTGATAAGGGAACAGAACATTCAGGCAGCAAACGAAATCATTGAGCTTTTCTGTGAACTTATTGTTTCTCGTCTCACTATCATCACTAAGCAAAAGTATGTTCATATCTACTATCAGTTTTCATTTGTCTCTTTGCTTTGCTTCAGTTTGGCTTCTTATATGTGTATGTGTTTGGCTTTCTTTTAGGCAATGTCCTGTGGATCTTAAGGAAGGTATTGCTAGTTTGATTTTTGCTGCGCCTAGATGCTCTGAAATTCCTGAGCTTGGAGATCTTAGAGACATCTTTGCGAAGAAATATGGGAAAGATTTTGTATCTGCTGCTACTGATTTGCGTCCTAGCTGCGGTGTTAACCGGATGGTAACTAAATCATTCATGTTTCTGATTAGTCTAACTTGAACTGTGATTCGTTTTTAGATGCAAGATGAAATCGAACTTGTTTTCTTCTTTCTTGTGCGTTTGTAGTTGATTGATAAGCTTTCGGTTAGAAATCCCGGTGGAGAATACAAACTGAAAATCATGAAGGAAATTGCAAAGGAATTCCAGGTTGATTGGGATACTACAGAGACAGAGCAAGAACTTCTCAAACCTCAAGAAGAAAGCATAGTATGTCTCTTAATCTCCCCTCTCAACTTCCTCTTTCATTATTCAAAATCAGAATCTTAGAAGCTGTGTTCTTCTTGCAGGACGGGCCACGTAAGTTTGTTAGCGCTTCAAGCTTACCAGTTAATCGTGCAGCTATCAACGAGCCTATTGATCCTACCAAAGCAGTGCCAAGGTATGTATCCATTCCAGTCGTTAGCTTGAAATAAGGGATCTGAAACAATGAAGTCTTATTGTTGTTTTGCTCATCAGATCGACTAGTAGCATGAGCATCAACACGCATTATCATGACACCGAGTCAGCAGCGGAAGCAGCTACAGAATTAGCCAAACAGGCAGTTGCAGCAGCACAAGTAGCCTCCTTATTAGCTACCAGAAGAGACAGCAGCAACAAGGAGTTCTCTGTATCTTCTGATCATTCAACACACCAGAAGGATTCACAGTACATGGATCATCATCATCATCATCCAGGTTCAAGAAGACAATCACGAGACTCCGAAACAAGTTCCTATTACGCAAAACCTGGTGCAGAAAACAGAGGAATGGGTAGGAGACACAGCTACAACAATCCGGGTATTAATGAATCTGACTACGAGGAAGAGTATACCAATACCGAAGCAGAAGCAAAAGAAACAATGAGGAGGAGACACAGCTACAACCCTCGATCAGTTCCTCCTCCTGCAACTTCTGAGATCAAGTTTGATGAGTCAGACTACTACGAGGAAGAGACAGAGCCAGATGAACCATCACAGGGTCGTGTTTCTTCTCTCCCGCCAAACCGAGCACCGCCTCAGGCTCCTCAGTCCGGTGAGTCCAGACAGGACTCGAGCGGTCACCAGGTTCACCCAAAACTGCCTGACTATGATATTTTGGCTGCACGTTTTGAAGCAATCAGACACAGTAAAGGGCCATTGATCTGAAGCCAATAACTTCCACTACTGCTATATACATAGAAAGAAATCATGTACGGGATAATGCAACTATCATGTTTAGTTTTGTTTATGAAGAGGAAGAAGAAAGATGCATTTTTTGTTTACTGAGTACTTTACTATATATAACGGTTCGGTTTTGTTATGATCTTGTCTAAAAGACTAAAACTATAGTTAAACCGGTCCAGGAAATCTAAATTGGAAACTGGCTTTTCAGAAATCCAAAGTATTGTATAGATTCAGTGCAAAACTGTAACCGGAACAATTAGTTATTAATCTTCATACTAGGGAATGCTTATCTAATTTAATGGTGCTGCAAGAGTGGAGACGAAAGTAGAATTCGGACAAAAATCAGAAACCAAGATGAAGATTTCATGGACATTATACTTCACAGGGGACAAATCTGTGCCTTAAACTTAACTGGCGCAATTTGGTGGATTAGTTTATCACAGCTCAGCCTCGTTGAATTCACACCTTCAACTCCAATGGACTACTACTACGAATATGATAGTTGCAAAGACAAGAGATTCGTGGAGTATTGTGAATTTGTGGAGATCTATGCATTATTAATCAACTTTGCGCAAAGGAAGCTTATATCGAGAGGACCATTGGTTTTAAGGTTTTTATTAGATGGAAGAGGATTTGGCAAATTGGGTTGAGGTTAGTTCCTTGGAAGACAAGGCTCTCATTGTAGCAAAATCTTTTATTTCATTTAATGTCATTTATAATTTATTAACAAAAATTGGCCGAACTAAATTAAGAAAACTTTATATAAATATTAATATATATATAATGTCATTGGTATAAAAGAGACTTTTATTAAGAAGGAAAATAAATTATAAACTTCAAAAAGTGCATCTTAACATTTAATTTTTTTTCCACTTATTGACACTTTTTTGGTCTATATAGAAATTTGGACTAGACAATAAATAAAAATATTCACCAATAAACTAATCTTAGTCAAGTCAAGAAGTGAAAATTAATTGTTAACAATACTTTCCTATATAAAGGGTATTGATATATTATGGTTGACCAAGGAAAAGGTAAGTTCCTATATTTTCTACAAGAGATTTATTTTCCTTGTCACATTTATAATATATATACATACCTTATTTCGATTTGTCCATAGATTTTTCAGATTATTCGAATCTTAGGGTTTCAACAAACAAAGAGAGATGAGTGAAGCCACCGTGTGGTCTGATTTACCCGGAGAACTCCTCGATCATATAGCCAACGGTCTCTTCTCCAAAGTCGAGCTTCTCCGATTCCGTAGCATCTGCAAAACCTTCCGTTCTGCGGTTGACTCCGACAAGAATTTTCTCGACCACCTCAAACGCAACCGTAGACGCCTTCTCTCTCCTTACAGTACTGGTAAAACGTGTTCGCTCTCTCCCGCAGCTTTCTATCGAGTGGTTCTGTCGTCATATCCGGACAAAGGATGGCTTATCAAACTCCAAGATGCCTATGTCTCCTCTCAAAAGCAGCTCCTTTCTCCTCTCTCTCGTTTCTCCATCAAATCATCTGGCAAAACCCTAGATCTCTTGGAGTTCACGGTTTCAGAGATTCATCAATCTTACGACGTGGAATACTTATATTATAATTCGACTAGAGCATCGTTTAATTTCGCTAGAGTTGTTCTAGCAGAGGACTTTGTTTTCATAGTTGATAACTACAAGAAAATCTGGTTGTGCAATAGTAACGAAAGTGATAGTCATTGGGTAAGAATCATGGATGAAGAAGTTAAACTTTTCTCGGATATTGTATTTCACAAAGGTTATATGTATGCCTTAGACTTAACAGGAGCAGTTTGGTGGATTAGTTTATCTGAGTTTGGAATATTTCAATTCGGACCTTCAAGTACTCCAATGGACTACTGTGACATTGATGAGTGCAAAGACAAGAGGTTCGTTGAGTATTGCGGAGATCTATGCATTGTTCATCGATTTTCTAGGAAATTTCGCATAAAGCGAGTTGATATAGATATGACAGTTGGTTTCAAGGTTTATAAGATGGACGAGGAATTGGTTGAATATGTTGAGGTTAAGTCTTTGGGAGATAAGGCTTTTGTGATGGCTACAGATAGTTGTTTCTCTGTCTTGGCGAGAGAGTACTATGGATGTTTGGAGAATTCGATCTATTTTACAGAGCAAAACAATGTTAAAGTGTTCAAGCTTGGTGATGGTAGTATCACTAACATGGTTGATTCTTCTTTTCAGAGTTGTTTTCAGATGCTTATTCCTCCTTTAGTTTGATCATGTTTTTCTCTTGAATTTTGATTTCTTTTTCTCTTGTGTCCATTAGAGTAAAAATTGTATTCTTGGTTTTAGTTTTGCTTGTTACTCTTTTTTTTTCTTTCATATTTTTCTGATTTTGTTATTTGTTACTTACTTTGCTAAGTAAACTAAAATTACAAAAGGAACAAGTGAAATTTGCATACTCTGAGAGAACTTTTTTAGAGTATACTTGGTGCATCGATTACAGAACCTTCTGCATGTTACTCAGGGCGAATTGACTCCTTATTAATAACCGATCAAAACGATGTGATATGTGCCATGCACAATTGATCACTACTATAAACCATTAGATTGTTATCAATCATTTTTTCTAGACATTATAGATTTCCGATTAGTAAAACCAAAACTTTAACACAACCAGGAATTAACGATTACCAAAAAGCAACAGGGAAAAAAAAACATTTACCGAAAATATCAATTATCGTTTATTGTCGACCGGTTGACTAAATTATGGTTAGATTGATCTTTTTTGGTTTGGTTATCGAGTATCGACCGATAGGTAAGCAGTCAAACGGCGTCGTTTCTACATTCCGAGAATCGCCTTCTTCACTTTCCGCGAGCGTCTAGAGGAAGCTGTCGACAGATTCTTTGAAATTTGCCCAGAATCGATGAAACAATCATAAGCACTCGAAATATCGTCTCTAAAAATTTTTTAGTTTCCTCCAGGCGTTGATAGGTGATCAGAGATATGAAGAAATCGCCGTTGCCGGTGCAGAATGTGCAGAGCTCCGATAAGAACGTTGCCGGAAAAGAAGCATTGGTGAAGCTTTTGAGATGGCATTTCGGTCATGCAGATTTCAGAGGGAAGCAATTGGAGGCTATTCAAGCTGTTGTATCTGGTAAGTCGTAATTTTTCTCTTTTACTCCGGAGAAAATTAGAATGATTGTTTTAGAATTCTCTGTTTTGTGATTGATGAGATTAGGAAGGGATTGCTTTTGCTTGATGCCAACGGGAGGAGGAAAATCGATTTGTTATCAGATACCTGCATTAGCTAAACCTGGAATCGTCCTTGTTGTGTCTCCTTTGATTGGTAAATCTGTTTTTTTTCCCTGATTCGTTAATGGAGAATCTCTGTTTTGATTGGTCTCTCTAACGATGTGCTTTGTTTCTCGTGTTTTTCAACTTCTCAGCTTTGATGGTAAGTGCATTGTCCTTTTCTTATTGTGTTCTTCTCTTTTAAGCTTTTTTTTGTTAATGGTTTTTGAAGAAACGTTTTTTGTTTCTACTTAGGAAAATCAAGTAATGGCGCTGAAGGAGAAAGGTATTGCTGCTGAGTATCTCTCATCTACCCAAGCTACACATGTTAAGAACAAGGTGATTTGGCTATTGTGTGTTTTTTGGTCTCTGTGTATATATCTATATACGACCTGACTCTATGCTTTGTCTATTATCTGACCTCTTTCACCAGTACTCTTTCTTAAAATTCTAAATTCATTCCATGTGCTTTGCTATAACATTGATAAAATCACTGGGATGATTGTTTTACTTGAGTATTTTATGTTGATAATTCCTTGACTTTGGTTTAGATCCATGAAGACCTTGATTCTGGAAAACCCTCAGTAAGATTGCTGTATGTTACTCCAGAATTGATTGCGACGAAAGGGTTTATGTTGAAGCTGAGAAAACTCCATTCCAGGGGTTTGCTAAATCTTATAGCTATAGACGAGGTAAGGCCTTGTAATGCCTATACTAGAGTAACCAGGAAAGCTTAAGGTGTTTGACGTGAATGTTGGCTTTAATTTTCTTGAGTGTTTATTTGATTTTTCAGGCGCATTGCATCTCATCATGGGGCCACGACTTCAGGTTCATAATTGGTGATTATGTCAGTATTCTTGTCCATGGGCTTACTATAGTCTAACTTGTGTTCTCACATTACAGACCTAGTTATCGTCAACTTTCAACCTTGAGAGATTCTTTGGCAGATGTTCCGGTGTTGGCTCTAACTGCTACTGCTGCTCCCAAGTAATTTTCCATTTCAGTGCTTAAAAAACATGTGCGTAAATTTTAGATCTTTTTCTCAACATCAATTCTTTGCAGAGTACAAAAGGATGTTATCGACTCCTTGAATTTGCGGAATCCTTTGGTCCTCAAGTCTTCTTTCAATCGCCCAAATATCTTCTATGAAGGTTTCTCATCGAGCTCCTAGTTTGTTTAATGATATTTTCTCTCTGTAAACTGTTATGAAGTATTCCAAATATTGTTTTGTTTTAGAATCTTTCATTACTATAGAAAGGATTTTCTAGATTTGCTTTCCTATCATCTAAATAAGTTTTTGTTCGTGCAGTTCGTTACAAAGATCTTTTGGATAATGCTTATACTGATTTGGGCAACTTGCTCAAGTCATGTGGAAATATTTGTGCAATTATCTATTGCCTTGAGCGTACAACCTGTGATGACTTGTCTGTTCATCTTTCCAGTATTGGGATTTCTTCTGCGGGTAAAAATTCGTCCCATCTACCTCTATCTGCTTCAATATTGAGTGACAAGCGCTGACATTTACTTATCCATATATATGCAGCCTATCATGCAGGACTCAATAGTAAAATGAGGAGTACTGTTTTAGATGATTGGCTGTCCTCCAAGAAGCAAATTATTGTTGCCACAGTGGCTTTCGGGTATGAATAACTCTGTGAATTACCTTGCATTTGGTTCCTGGGTTCATTATGATCATCTTCTTTACGCCTTATTATGTTTGGGAGCTCGTTGGGGCACGTGGTAAACTTCTAACGGTTTTTCTTCAGAATGGTAAACAAAGATTCTTTCTCATGTTGCATCTGTTTAATTGTGTACTTCTTATGTACTGTAGCATGATGAGACTACTGACTTTCTAGGGCATAGATAAGAAGGATGTCAGAATGGTTTGCCATTTTAACATTCCAAAATCAATGGAATCTTTCTATCAAGAGTCTGGTAGAGCAGGTCGGGATCAATTACCTTCAAGAAGTGTATTATACTATGGTGTAGATGACAGAAAGAAAATGGTAACGTTAAACGGGTTATGACAAGTTTTGGCTTCACAAGTTTCATTCTACGTGTAAGTTCTATAGCTTACTCTACTAACTCTTTGCTAGGAATATCTTCTGCGGAATTCGGAGAATAAGAAATCCTCATCCTCTAAGAAGCCTACATCTGACTTTGAACAGGTAAATGCTTTCTTGTTTCTTCTAGCCTCTATGTATTTTAGTTTAAACTTATTTCTCCATGTATTTAGATTGTGACGTACTGCGAAGGTTCTGGATGCCGAAGAAAAAAGATTCTTGAGAGCTTTGGTGAAGAGGTGTGATTTGTATTTTACTGATGATTCATGAATCAACTATCAAAGTAAGCTGCTGATTTTCTAGTTGCAAACAGTTTCCTGTGCAGCAATGCAAAAAAACGTGTGATGCATGTAAGCATCCTAATCAAGTTGCTCATTGCTTGGAGGAGCTTATGACCACTGCCTCCCGAAGACACAATTCTTCTCGAATTTTCATCACCAGGTTTTGCTTTTAACCGAATCTAAATGTGCTGCGAGGTATACAGAGTCTAACTGAACCCCATGCCCATTCTTTTGAAAGCTCGAACAATAAGACCAATGAGGGACAGTACTCTGAGTTCTGGAATCGTAATGAAGATGGAAGCAATTCCAATGAGGAAATATCAGATTCAGATGGTAACTCCTTTATTGATATTTACTTGCATGCATATCCAATCTTTTCGAGTAAACTTCTTGTAGCTTTAATTTCTAACTCACATGTTGAGTCATCTACACCCAGATGCCACTGAGGCTGCCAATAGCGTAACAGGACCTAAACTATCGAAAAAGTTGGGACTAGACGAGAAATTGGTTTTACTGGAGCAAGCTGAGGAAAAGTACTACGAAAGGAATAAACAGGTTTGGTAACAAATTCACCTCATCTTCTTTAGAAACAAGAAGTTAACATCATTTCCAGTTTAACCTATCAAAGCCTATTCGAACTAATTGCAGGTCAAAAAGTCAGAGAAGAATGCAATATCTGAAGCCCTAAGGGATTCGAGCAAGCAGAGACTCTTGGATGCGTTGACACGAGTACTTCAGCTGCTTGCCTGTGTGGAGGAGTAATATTCTCTAACTTCCGCATAAGTCTGTCTATTCTAGTTTATGAAGCTTATGGGTCTCTCTCTTATCTCATTGATTGACCCGAAATTAATATTTTGCAGGATTGATTCCCAGAAAGGATCCGAGTTTCTTGAAAATGAGTGCTATCGAAAATATAGCAAAGCAGGGAAATCGTTTTACTACTCGCAGATAGCGAGTACTGTGAGATGGCTAGGAACCGCAAGCAGAGATGAGCTAATGACCCGACTTAGCTCAGTGGTCAGTTTGGCTAGAGAGCAAGAGCCATTAGAAGAGCCGTTGCTGGCTACTGAACCGGTGGAGAACATAGAGGAAGAAGATGATGGTAAGACTAACACGGTCGAGTCAAGGGTTGATGAACCGACACAAGAGCTAGTGGTGAGTCCGATCCTTTCGCCTATAAGGCTTCCACAAGTTCCATCATTCTCAGAGTTTGTTAACCGGAGAAAAATAAAACAAAACACATTGATAGATAAATCTTCTGAAGGTTTTGATGACAAGAAACCGGCAAAGATAATGAAGCTTCAATAAATAAAAATGTGCTAAACCCTCACGATTTTTGTTCACTAGCCAAAAACGTTTTTTCCAGTTTCATTTGTAGTTTAGCTTTAGCATTGGCCCATTTGTCTCTTAAAGTCGTAACATACACAATAATTAGTATTCCACCTGATTGAATAGACTTACTGAAGGTAAACCAGTTAAACCGATGTAAAAACCAAATTAGACCAAAGCTTAATTGATTTTTGTGTAAAAATAGTTTGAATCCCAATCTTAGCATCACGACGACAACACTAAAATTTAAATTATAAACCTACAAGTCGCCATAATTTGGGTGAGAGAACTTCATATTTGCTGCTGTAAATTTAAAATGACTTTTTTTCAATTTCTAATTTTCCCTTGATCATCTTACAAAAGGACTTATTATTAAATTCACATATGACAATATACATTTTACACACTAACTCACAACCACCACCACTAAAGAAAAAACTAATCAAGACAAAAGAAAAACAGATTAAAGAAAAAATCTAAAGATTCTCCTCCTTCCCTTTATCCAGACGCCAACTGCTTTCTTTTCTTTTCTTTTCCATAAAAAACGCTCACTAATTTCAAAAAGCACACCTATTTCCAATCTTTTTGATATATTATTAATCGTATTCGTATATTATATGGTTTATAAGATACGATCCGATATCTAGTGGGTGGAGTTTTAGCCTTTTACGCTATGAGATACACCTCATGGAGAAACTTGAGACTGATGAATCCACGGCGGCTCCGGCGAAAACCCTCGCGTGATCGCTTTCTTGACCGTAATCCATCATCGGACGATACTCCAGATCATCATCGTGATCGTATACAAACTCCGGCATCTCTATCTCATTCCTCCTCACATGTTCCCACAGATAATCAACTCTGCTTATGTACCTCAGCTTCCCGTACAACCTACCGCAGCCAATCACCACACCAATTAATTAATCAACGTTTTTCTAAAAAAAACTATAGTATCAAGAAAAGTCGTTGACCAGAAAATTAAAAAACGCGGCGGTTAGTTACTCACCCGCCGGAAAATAGAAATCGGCCGCAGGTGGCGAGGAAGAGACGTGATTGAAGACCTGGATGGAGGAAGTAAACCTCCTGAAGATTGTCTCTGACGTTTACCGGAATTGCGTCGTAGATCGCTCGTAGAGCTGAGATACCTGGGAAGTTCTCGCTTCTCTGTACGCCGGTGTGGACGTAGAGTACGGCGAATGGTTTTCTACCTAATCGAGGAAATATCTTCTCCTCTAGATACTTCTTCAACACATCCAGTGACAGAAATCGAGCTGATTTCAGAAACAAAAAAAACTCAAATATAAGAACAAATCTACACAGAGAGAAAAAGAAACAGATCCGATTGATATATCAGTACCTGGGAAGAATTTTCCGATAATACGAAGGATCTTACGGCCACGTTTGTCTCTGCCATGGATCTTGAAGATCTCAAGCTTCTCGATCAGCTGCTCTTGTTCAATCTCCGAAATCTGAGAACTCATCGTTTCTCTCTCTCTCTCTCTCTTTTTTGTTTCGTCGGTGAAATTCACAGTTGAATTATAGAAGAAGAAGGGAACAAAAATTGAGGCGAGTGAAGAAGAAGATGATGATCATTTTAAAAAGGGAAAGACAAAAAAATAAAAAAAATAGTGTATTAATTGGAGGGTAATGGGAGAAACGACGGGCTCTTACGAATATTCTATAGCATCTTCCTTTTTATCATGATCTTCCTCACCTCTTTGTGGGTCCTACATTCCAATAATTATTACCTTTTTCGCCCTCTCTTGATCTTTCGTTGTTAAGCAACTAATCTGGTCCATCCGTTTTTGCTACATCTAACGGCTACTGCCTTTTTTGACTCTTTTCCCGCCCCCCGCCTTAAGCGTTACGTCTCATCACATGATTCATGTAGATTATTGGATAAGATGGGCGTTATTTTGGATCATCCCATCCGATGTTGAGTTAAACTAATCTGAGCTTACAAATTATTAAAGATTATAAAGATCTCTATGTTCATATCTATCCAATGCCCAATGGAATCTTTTAAAAAATATAAGGAAAAACATTATCTTCTGCATATTAAACGGATAATAACAGCGAAACTTGTGGATGGATCATTACAATAGAAAAATACCGAGGAGGCACATTCAAGGAAGGTATTCAATAGGGCACCAAATATTGTAAACGTAATTCTCTAAGTTTCCCATACATCATATATCTGCTACTACTCTACACGCATATATATACAAAATACATGTGTGACTCTCTTATATAGACCATACTTTTAGACATTATACTTACATAAAGCCAGTACTAGATGGCTGTAGATTCTCGAATTAATAGTACCCTAACATTCTTTGGAAGAACCTATGAATCTTTCAATTATAAAATAGTGATGCTCTGGTGTAGGCTAAGTGATACAGATGAAGTTGTAACCTCCTATGGCAACAATAAGCACTTTCATTACTTGAATTTGTATAGAACACCCTATAGCTATCAGGAGGATCAAGTAAACAACATTTACGGATTCACCTTAATATTTTCTGCACCAATACAAAATTTACTGAAGTTGATTGGTCTCATTTGCCTGATCAAGGCTGAATCCAGTCATCTCCGCTAGTTCAGCGAGTTCTATTTCTCCGCTTAAGACCTAATTTATAAAAGAGGTGAAATAGGTACTGACATGTGATGAAATGTACAAGGGGTTCAGAGGATTTACTCACCTTATCATTTATTATCCATGTTGGGAATCCTTCGATCGCAGCATCTGCACATGCCTTGAGTATCTTAGTTCCTTTCTTATATCCATCCGGAAAACATTCCACGTAGTTCAGTTCTTTTGCCGCTTCTCTTCCAAACATCTGTAGATGGATGGAACTATAATGAACATATAATAAAAGCATAAAACTGATTCTTGGCAAACAGGTGATGAATGAACTAACTACCTCTTTTTGCTCTAAGCAGTGAGAACACCAGAATGCCCCATACATTTTAGCTCCAATGGAGTTTAGATGTTTTGCTAAAGCAATAGCATAAGGGCTCGATGATGAACTGATCTCTGTTCTAAAATATGGCAGTTCAATGTCACCAGAGCTGGAAGGAGTGAAACAAAAAACGATCGGGATTAAAAGAGACCACCTGATAAGACTCATACATCTTTCGGAAGCTATTTGTTCACTACTCGTTACAAATGACTAAAATTTCTATCGGGACTCCCCAAAGAAAACTATGAACTTTGATTACCGTGAAGGGATTGGTTGAGCAGTACTGTAAGAAGCAGTCAAGGAGGCAACTACTATGATTGCTAAGCATATCTGCAATCCTACAACTTGCTGTATTTCTTGCAACTTCACATCCTACCACATGCATGGAGCACATTATCATAATCCGAAGTTTAGAAGTTATCTTGAGTCAACATCAGGAAAAAAAAAGAAATGGAAATAAAGGGATACCTTTACAGAGAGGAAAAATAGACTAAATGATAAGAAAGCAGACACCAGACAATACAGGCATGATGATCCTGAGAGTTTTGTGCTAAGGATATACAGGAAATATGCACTAGCAGATGCCATTGCAGTCGTGATCCCAAATAACGCGAAACGCCCATTGCTCTTACTGATTCCAAAAGGTAGATTCCCTTCCCCAAGCTCTGCACTTAGAGCGGTTACTACGCCATACATAACAAATCCAATCACTGGAAGAGGAACACCTGGCAAAATGTAAAAAAGGATTTTCATTGAGTTCAACTTACCTGCAATGCAATGTTGGACAAACAACGAAGACAAAGCACTACATAGAGTGGAGTGAAGCATGCTATTTAACTCTAACAATTCTATGCATACTAAGTACCAAAGCTCCTAAATGATATAGCTTCAAGCAAAGATTCACAGAGACTATCACATGCGAGTATTTAATCATGCCTACTATAAAAGAGAGGACAATTAGCTACATAAATCAAACGCTATAATCAATAAAGCGATGGATAATACCGAAAACGACGGCATAATCGCTGTTGAGGACATCACCGCAAGTGCCACCACCAATAGGGCAAAACGCATCGGAGCCAGTGACCTTGAGGTAAGTCAAATACGCAGTGTCTAACATCCCAATACCGCCGATTCCGGTGTACCAGTTGTATGTCGAACTGTTACTAGTAGATACTTCACTTGTAGACGATGAGGAGGAGGAAGACAGCGACGGTGCCGAATCCTCACCGTTTTCCGGCTCAGATGAAGAACATTTAATCGGAATCGCAGGAAATCTCCGATCAGAGACCTAATTCAGAACATCTGACTTCAAATGACCGATCACACACTACTGTCACTGAAGAAAACACATGACAAGAATTTACCTCGAATCGTCTAGGATAAGAAGTTACCGACGGAGGAGAAACCTCACGGAAGCCGAAATGAAACTGACAAGACGACACAGAAACAAACCTCGCCATCATCGTCGTCGAAGAATCGCTATTCCACCATTGTTAACTTCATCATCTTCTCTCCTCCGCTCCACTATCTCAGCCACTTGTTTCAATATTGGGCCTAAACGAGGCCCAAATACGATAATTTGGATCCATAATTAGTTTATCACAATTGGGCCTTACGGTCTTCTTATCCGTCCGAGTCAGCAAGTTATCCTCTTCAACACGACTCACGAGGCACCGAGTTGGACTTATCATGATTCATTATCTACGCATTGTTTACATTTTGGAATCGACTTTGGTACATAATTGAATTTATCCATAGAAATGATAGAGACTCGAAGATCGGACATAAAACTTGCTGACGTGACACCCATACCTTTGTGTCTGTATGTATTATATAAACGCTATAGAACTAAGAGAAGAAGTATCTAAGTAGCATCAAAGCATTCTAAAAGAAGTTTCAAAGAAGAAGTGAAAATGGAAACCACTGCTTTTAACACAACATCACGAATTGGAAACTGGTCATCGGCTATTTCTCCACCTCTACAAACATGTGGATCTTTCAAGTGCCAATTACCAACACGAAGAGGTGTTATTGTAGCTGATCTTCGAAACTCAAACTTCCGATGGTAAGCTAGCAATCAACGACGAGAATCGCCTTCTCTATCTGATTTTAGATTATGAATAAATATTAAATCTGAGTATTAACTTCTTGCTCAAGGAGGAAAGCAACGACAACAAGCAGAGGAAATGTTGCAGCAGAGGCAGTTAAAATTCCTACGTCAGTACCAGTAAGAGTGGCGCGTGAGCTAGCTCAAGCAGGATACCGCTATCTCGACGTGAGGACACCAGACGAATTCAGCATCGGACATCCGACTAGAGCCATCAACGTACCTTACATGTACAGAGTCGGATCAGGTTTTCATCACCGACCTTAAGGTTCCTCTTATGAGAAAGAGTGAAAATGAAAAACAACTTAAAACTAACACCAAGCCAAAACCGTTGCAGGAATGGTTAAGAACCCGAGTTTTCTAAGACAGGTCTCGTCCCACTTCAGGAAACACGATGAAATCATAATCGTAAGTTTCAGTTTTGACATTCAGAGACTAAATAAACCCCTATGAAGACAATCCCTTGTTTCACAAAATCTCTGATGCACGTAATAAACTACTTCTGCAGGGTTGTGAGAGCGGTCAAATGTCATTTATGGCCTCAACTGATCTTCTCACTGCTGTATGTGTGTAATATCACTTCAATTTATATAGCCGTTATCCGGTTTAGGACAAGCGGGTTTAATGTCGCCACATGTACAGGGCTTCACGGCGATCACAGACATTGCTGGAGGATACGTCGCTTGGACAGAGAATGAGCTGCCGGTAGAAGAGTGAAAACAATCATAGCCATATCACCTCCTGTAATTATCAATAAATTCTGTAGATGTTCTCAACGCAAGTATCAATCATCATTATTATTCTCTAAAACATAGTTTAACTGTCAAATCTATATTGGGTGAAAGCTTTACCGAACTTCGAACACCACAAAGTTTACGGACCAATTAAGGACGGGGATGCATGCCTACACACGTTTAGTTTTCGCCGTTTTAAAATTTTAATACTTAAACTAATTTTTAAATGATAATAGTGAAATTAACATTATTTTAGTTAAAAATTATTAATTACTTTCTTAAAATTTAAGTTTTAAATTGGTTTTAAATTATTATTCTTTAAGTTTAAGTGTTAAATTTATAAAATGATAGAAAAACATATTTATACATGGACAAGATCAAACCGAAAGGAACCGAAACTAATATTATGAAAACTAATATCAATCTCAACACAGGTGTTTCTGTATCTGAATCGTTTACGATCAGTTAATATGATTACTTGCTTTGATTAACAAAGAAATCCGTAGCCGCTCTTAAGAATGGCTTCAAAAGAATGGCTTTCACTTTATTGAGTTGCAATCCAAATCAATCTCTGCAGTGATAATTGTATCAAAAGGAGATTGTTTTTTAAGAAAATTATACATGGACAAAAAGAGTGAGGCTCTAAGAAACTGTACAACGAAAAAACGAGAAGTGAGTAGAGCTCTATCAAACCGATCAAACCAAATTTTTCAGCGCACCCGAGAGAGTCAACGATGGCCTTTTTTTAGGCCTGAAAAGTAACCACCATGTTTATCCTTGTGGCGCTCATCATCTCCAACCTGGTGGTTTCAAAACATATTAATGCTAAGAATCGTGTTGGTTAGAGAGAGAGATGCAATGATAAATCAATTACCTCGCGGATTAGTTGGTTAAGCATTTCTATGATTTCTGCAAAATTGGGTCTTAGAGCTGGGTCTTGCTGCCAGCATTTCTCAAGAAGTTCAGTCAGTTTTGGGTGTGTTTCCTTTGGAATTTTTGGTCTAAGTCCCTGTAAATTAATTACAAGTCATTGTGTTGAAGGCCGTTAATCAAAGCACGAGAAAAATAACTATAAAGTCCTATAGACATGATACCTTTTGGACAACGCCAACAGCAGCTTGCAGTGGAGTCAAGTAAGAATATGGGAGCTGTTTTCATTCATTATACACCAGTAAGAAAAAAAAGTGTGTTAAACACATGAGATTTACTGAGTTTAGCAACTTTCGACTAAAATCCAGAGAGAGAAAACTAGGAGTCTTACTTCCCCAGTCAAAAGTTCCCACAGCACAATCGCGTAGCTGAAGACATCTGCCCTGTGATCATAAGGTTTGTGCTCAATGACCTGGGTTCACAGAGTCTAGTGTCAAAAGCATGGAAAGTCAAAAAAAAGAACAAGACAAAGAAGTAATACCTCTGGAGCCATCCATCGGTATGTCCCTGTTTCCGCTGTCATAACCCCTGACTCAGTCTGCACTCTGGCAACACCAAAATCGGCAACTTTGACAACCTGTCCAAAATTATGTAGAAATTAAAGACATGTACCTCTGTTCTAAGAAGATTAAAAGAATTTTGTGGAGACGGAAAGAGGAAATTAAGTTTTTTGTAGAATTTTAAAGGTTTACAAGCTGAAAAGACTACATGATCAGTGGCCAAAGATTGAGACTTACTTCATGTTCGTCCATAAGAAGATTAGCAGTCTTAAGGTCTCTATGAATAATATTGTTTTGATGCAGATAATTCATTCCTTTCGAGACGTCGAGTGCCACTTTGAGCAAAGATTGAATTTTAAAAACCCCTTTGTGTTTGTGAAGGAAATCATAAATGCTCCCCCGAGTCATGAACTCTGATACAAAAGGATAAAATCATCCGACCATGAATACATGTAAAGGCCAAAACTAGGAAATGAAATGTTACGGTATTTACTAAACAATACTCTATAGAACCTCAATGTCCTGCTGAAACAACTTTCTCACCACGCTTGAAGATACAAAACCAACAAAAAAAACGATCTAGATGGAACCAGTCTCCTATTCATAATCTACTGACAACTTACCTGTCACAATGCAGAGGTTTGGTGATCGTGTACATGCACCAATGAACTGGACAACATTTTTATGCCGAACTTTCCTACAAATAGGGAAGTATCAGTAGTGGATGTTTCTGAATATTAACTTTGTTCAATGGACACTGGTTGTTAGAAAATGAGGGAAACTCATGCATGTTTCTACGTATACACCATGAAATGGAATTTTTGGAGATTTATTAGAATACATATACTATAAGAGTACGAGTTGCAATTAGAATCAAATTGCAGCACACCTCATTATATATACTTCCTGAGAAAACTCTCGTAGCATTTCCGCATTAACACGCTCAGGCTTGAGAATTTTGATAGCTACTTCCTGACTACAATAGGTTCCTCTAAATCTGCATAGCCATTAAGAATATATAGCTGTTAATTTCCTCATATAGTATTAAAAACAAGATTTTTGAATATGAAAACTCACAGTTCCCCGTATGATCCACATGCCACCTTTTTTTCAATTTTGAGCTGCTTCATGTCAATTTCCCACTCATCAGTTCCATCCGTAGGTATTTCAACACACGCAGGTAGCAGCTCGTTGGTTGATTTGTCATGCTCAAAGAAAGTGATAGATTTCTGTTTTGAACAAGGTTGATCCTGCAGAGCAGCCAGTGTGGAATATGGAGACATGACGACTATCAAAATTGATTCAAAACATAGCAAAAAAAACATCAGTACAGTGGTGCATTCAGTTTCGGAGTGAGCTAATTCTAAACCATTACTTGCACTTTCGGAATTTAAATTATGAATGTGGCATGGAGTCTAATATAAGGAATCTCATGAAGATAAGGAATGCTCATGACAATAGACTAACAAAAGATACCTTAAACTTTCTTATCTCCTTCTTCAATGCATCTTTTAAACCTTCTGTTTCCTGTATTTCAAAAGTGTATAAAGTTGCAACCAGTTTAGATGGCAGGGGCAGAAAGGTCATCAATGGTCAATATCTTTCGAAGTCATTTACTTATTACATAAGTCACAAGTCATTTACTCAATGGTCAAAATCTTTCAAAGTCGTTTACTTAATCCATCAGTCACAAGTAACATGATGGTTCTGAAAGATGTTGTGAACCATACAGAAAACTGAAACTATACCTCCTGCGACCAGCCATCAACAACAAATACATCGAGAGAGAAACCATCGGCGGTAGAGAAAGCATGAGCCTCTTGAATATTCAATCCAAGTTCACCAAGCATGGAAGTTAGCTGGAAAGAAAACAAACCGATTCTCAGTCAGATAATGGCTTAATAGAAACATAACCACCCATTCTCTACATGACTGTATCTAATGGATCCTTAAAAGTAGAGAGGGAATCCTATACATCACTCTACTCAAACGAAGAGAAAAAGCAATTGTAAAAGAACACAAAGTCACATGTTTCCAATATCAGAGCTGACATAAAAAGAAATGGAAGAAGCAACATCACCAACCTGACTAAGGAGTTTCGGCCTGTCGATTGTAGAAAAGGTGATTTCGTGCATCGGTCTATAAGATAGACAACAAAGGATAATATCACCACACATGGTTGTAAAATTAAATCAAATAATCCTGCAAAACAGACGATACCATGCTACAAAGAACGCCTCTTCAAGTATATGCAGACAAGAAGACTCAAGTAAGTTAAGTGTCAAAAGTATATATCTCACCGAGAATTAGGCAACTGTGCATTGACAGCACTATCATCGTCTTGAGCATGATCTTTGTAAGCTTGAGTAAGAGCTTCGAAATTCGGAGAAGAACCAAAAGTTGGAGGTGCAAGAGACCTCGAGTTATAGGAGCTTTGAGCATCTTCATTGACCGCAGGATCCGAAGGATCAACGTCACCAGAATTTCCATTCAATGTGGGAGAAACCTGTAAGAAAAGTGGAAGTATGAAGAAGCAAGCAAGCAAGATTAAAAAGTGGTGAAGATGGTTAAATGATCACACCTGCACACAACGAACTTCGAAAACAGGTCTAGTAGCAGGATCTTCAGCCAATTTCAACAATCTCTGATGAGTAAGTACATCTTCTGCTCTCTCAACATTTACATCCAAAGCATATCTATACACAAAATCCATTTCAGCAGGAAGTCAAATTTGAAAACATTTATTATCATAGGATCCAAAAAGATTACCGAGCAGGAAGACGATTGAAGTGAAGCCAGAGGAGATCATCAAAACCAGGGAAATTAGCTTCTTCGTAATTGGATTCCTGGATTCGTTGAAGAACCTCACCGTACACCTCCAGTTTCATACGGTGCTGTCTAGGGCTTTCTTTCGTTATTGAAGCTACCACGGCTCTGCTTCCGCAACTCTCCTCCGTCTCCTCTTTGATCGCCATCGCAAAACAGCAGATCAGAATTGAAAAACTCTCTCAAGTAAAACCAGAATTCAACAGTAGGAGTGATCTCTTCTTCGATCCTAAATCCACAAAAAGGTAGAATGATCCCAGAGATTCAACTAAAGGCGAAAAGATTAGAGAGTGAGAAGACGGAAATTGAAGAGAAGAGAGAGAGAGGGTGTAATGTATGAGTTTGGGTTGAAAGCCAGGGAGGACATGAACGTTTCGTTGTGTAACACGTAGGACTCATCCACGTCATTATGTAGGGTCCATATGAGTGTGGGTCACGAGAATACTCTTATTTTTTTAGTTATTGTAATGCTTTAAATGGATAATGGACAGTTTTGCTTTTTTGGCTTCGAGATAAATGTATGGTGGTTTTCATGTTTATGAAGCAAAAAGAAAAGGAGATGATGGTGGATGGTGATGACTTTTTTATATATATTTTTTTTTATGTTTTGCTACTTATGATACAAATATGATGACATATTAATGGACATGTTTGTTTTTATTTCACTATTTGTTGTATAACACTATAAGTTTAATATTGGTAATTACATAAAAGTTGATCTTGTTACAACCAATAGGCAATAGCAATACGTACGAGGTACGAGTGAGCCTAAATGATAATAGGCCTTTCAAATTTCAATCCTAACGCAACAGATCATTTTTGTCGGGCCTTGTGGCCCATATTTGCTTGGTGTTGGTATTTTACACACTTTAACACAAGTAAATAAAGTGGCAAGTGGGCAACGTTCGCAAAGTTAAAGACAAAATGAAAATGGCGACAACAATATCCATATGACGACGCTTATAACCATATCCCATATCTGGTTCGGTAATTAAAATCATAAAATGTATCCAGAAACTGGAAAAATGATCAGCCGAAATAAAAATAAGAAAATGAAAAAAATGATTTTTATTCTTTTTGTCAAGAAAAAACAAGAAGAGGGGAATATTATACAGCTGTGAAAGGAAAGTGTGATGACGTGGCGTAAACCAATCAAGTACCAATGATTGGTCACTACTGCCTTCTCTTCTTCCAGATACTTTATTCTCTTCCACCAGTTCATGCTGACGTACGTTGCTTTTGCGTTTACGAAGAAGCCCTTCTTATAACTAAACTTAGGGTCCGAATGGTGACTGCATTTTGCGGTGCGGAAAAAGTGCAGTGCGGTTCAAATAGTAACGAAAATACATAGATACATATGTATATGTAGAGATTTTGATACTGTTACAGCACTGTTGCGGTGCGGTTTTGGATGCGGTTTACCAAACAATTTCAATCCTATTTGATCTTTAATTTTTCTCCAATATGAATTCATGCAACATACTTGTCGAGAAAAAAAAATGGCGTAAGAAAGGTTTAATCAAATAAGTAACGATAAGAAAAGTCATACAAATAAATTAAAAAAGTAGCTTAAGAAATGAATTGATGACCATAAGATGCGGTTAATTAAGGTAAAAGTCCATTTTACACGTATGATATAATACCAACCAGAGGAAGACACGTGTAGGAAAAAGATAAGCCAGTTGCAACGTCGGGTACGCTAAAACCACCTGAGACGCGTTTTTGGTTGGTTTATGAATCAAAATCCGGAAGATACTAACAATTAATTAATAACGAAAACCAAAAATAATTACAATATATGTGACAATGTTTTGTCTTTCATTACATGATCACCATTAGTTCTCCGATCCTTACATTATAGTATATCTTTAATAAGCCACAATAAATGATTTGAAATGTAACATACGAATTAACGTTAAAAAACGGAAGGGATGATCTAGTCATATGAAGACTTTAGTACTATCTTTTATGGTATTAGACACAAAGACAATTATTCCACTAATAAACGATTTAAGTAACAATGATAAAGCGTAGTAATGTGGAATTGTTTAATCGCGTAAGTACATATGCAAAATGAAATAATATATTTTCTTTACGAATACGTAAATAAATGAAAGAACTTAATGATGTTGAACGTCATCGCATCATCATTGCTCCACCACTCCTCTATTTATAGTCTTTTTTCATTTTATTTTTCCTCTCCACTCTTTTCACATTTGGTCCCTTTAATATTGCTTCTTCTTCTTCTTCTTCCATTTGTCTTTTATAACGAAAAATCATCTCTCCGTAGAGCACAAAAAGAGCAATAACGTAAAAGTGTGAAGAAACGAAGTAATCAAAGAGAAGAGAACAATTATGGGGCAATGCTCATCGGCGACAAAGATGAGGAGAAAGAGGAAAAGGGAAGAAGAATGTTGCAGAGAATCAATGGAGAGGAGGAATAAAGGATGTTTAGCCATGGTGAAGGAGAGACGTTCTAGGTTTTATATAGCTAGAAGATGTATTCTTATGTTGCTTTGTTGGCACAAATACGCCAATTCTTGATGAGGTTTGTGTTAGTATTCGATAATTAAACAAGTATATACGATTGATTATTTTTGTCTCTGGTCACAACTTGGGGTTTTGTTTTTAGTTAAGTTTCAACTTTCAAGCTTTAATTTGGTATCTCCACCTTTTTGTTTAACAAAAAATTGCGAACAATCTAAAGATTCTAATCACATAAGATATTCTGATTCATTCAAAAACAAGTAGAGTAGAGACATAACAGAGAAGCTATTACAGTTTTTAGTTTTCACTTCAGAGAGTTCCGACAGAATAACACGTTAACAACAGAAAATAAATGAAACCCAAAGCGTTGCCTGACAGAATCTTTGTGCTATTTTAAGGATGATCAATTACACAACCTAAATCAACAGAGAAGTTTTTGAATCCTTTGTCAAAAGGATGAAAACAGGTCATCTCGAGCCACGGGGTTCATACCTTCTCTCTGACCTCTCAGACCTTCTCTCTGATCTTCTCTCTGGGCTTCTTCCATGAGGAGAGTAAGACCGATCTCTTCTAGACCTTCTTTCATCACGAGGTGAATAGTCGCGTCTTGGTGACCTACGGTCTCTGTAATCATCACGATCATAGTGCCTCCCTCGACTGCTACGGCCTTCTCGATCTTTTTTATCAAAACAACAAAAAGATTACGGAACAGTTAGCAACCTTTCATCTGTCTAGAGAGAGACTCAATAATAACTACGAGGTTTGAAATGTTCAATTACCGCTGTCTCTGGAGCTTTTCAAGCCAAGATAGTGGCCTGGGGTGGGAGTTCTCGGGCGCTTTCTCCTGGACTGAAGAAAGCACAAAGTACATAAAGCTCATGTAATGGAACACAACTTTCAATCTAGAAAAGCCATAGGTATATTCAAGGAAACAAGATGCATCCTAGGCTGGAGAAACACTTGACTAATAGTTGTTGATACTTGATAATGTCCTTTGACTAGTTGAGAGTTGAGAGTTGAGGCAATATAGTTGCTTATGATTATGTTTAAGCTGGCGATTCGATTGATCAAGCTGTGTTTCACTTAATGATGTTGAGCAAGGATGAGTACTCTTATCATCTCTGATTGTTGCTTGATGCAATATTTTCTGAATGATCAGAAAACCTCCAAGTCAACAAATAATGATCTCAAACTACCACCAAAATCAGTAGAGCATGAAATTTTACCCTTTCCACAGTTATGTATCGGCCTTCTAGTACAGACTGGTTGAGATATTTAATGCACCGCTCAGCATCTTTAAGGCTGCTCATTGTAACAAAGGCAAAACCACGAGACACACGGGTGCGCGGCTCCATCACAAGAAAACAAGACGCAACCTATGGAAATGAAAATGGTAAACTATATGATCAAAGATTATATGCCCAAAAATGCAGACACAAAATAGACTTAAACTGGTAGTATGAGAAATGAGAATCAGGTATAGATGTTATCACCTTTCCTTCCTTGGCGAAATGTGCTTCAAGATCCTTGTCAGTGACTCTTGTAGATAGGCCAGTCACATAGAGAGTGGTACCAGGGTTTTCAACTTCACTTCTGTCAACCAAAATTCAAAATATCGCAAAAATATCAAACGAATTACAGATAACAAGAGAATGCAAACTCATATGGAGAAAGCTGGAACTAACCTTCCACGGCTTCTTGACCTTGACCTACAAAGTGTACAGGTAATGAAAAAAAGATTACCACGCAATATTCTTCAGAAATTTTCAGTGACATACCCAAAATCTACATAAGAAAACCCTATACTGCGCAATAACTAACCTTCCACGGCTTCGTGATGGAGAAACAGGCCTTGGCAAAGATCTTGACCTGGACCTAAGCCTGGGCCTGGATCTAGACCTGGACCTAGACCTGGATCTGGATCTAGCTCGTTCTTTTCGGGGTGAAGGAGATCGTGAATCCCTGATGCAGAAATCAAGTAAAAGATTACACTGAGACTTGTTACTTAGAAACATTTAGCTCTTTATCAGTCCTCTGAGCTACAAATACCCAATCAAATAGCATTTGCAACAAAACATAATTAAGAAGAACTACAACTACATAGAAAAAGACTCCAATACTAGATCTTAAAAAGTCAAAATTCCCAAAATCAATTCGTCAGATTCACAACCCTACGCAAATGTAATGCAATTCAAAATTGTTGAAACATGTAAAAAAACAAAAGAGAACGATTTAGGAACAATAACAGCTCCGAAATGCGAAGCAATAGAAACTTGAATCTAACCTTCTTCTTTGAGGAGAATCCGCCTGCAAAACGAAGTAATTACCTCAAATTTCTCGAAGATCAAGAAGAACACAGAGACTTAGTCGTGGAAGCTTACCATTGCCGAAGAAACAGAGGTCGCGATCGAGACGGAGAGAATTAGGGTTTTAGTGAGAGCAATAAAGCGTAAAATCAGTCTTTCTTTTCCCCCTTGTCTACAGATGAATTATTCAATAAAATTTTATACTATTACAAGAGTCAATAATTGCATGTAGCAAGACTCACGTTTCTTATGGTGTCTGCAACAACAAAAGAAAATAACAATAATCGTAATCAGTCCCGGATTGATATTTCCGGTCTGCGGTCTGGTTCGGTTTAATACCGCTAATTAAATATTTTGATCTGTCTAAGTGTCCATGAATCTTCGGTTTGGTTCGGGTAAACAGAACCGATAGGCACATCTAATCTTAACATTAAAAGTCGAAGCAGAAATTTTGTTTTGAACGCAGTTACACAGCATCATTATCCGATTTTGAAAAAGAAAACCGAGAAAAATAGAATATCCTCAAATTATTTTGCCTCTTCACTCACTCACGATCTCTACATTTTGCACCCCAACAAATATTTGACGACAATCACAAAAGAATGTATAAAAAAGAAACAACACAGTTAAATGTACAACAACTCAAACAACACTTTCAGCTAATATTATTCAGGATCAAAAGAAACCCCAAAACAAATGCTGAAATTTACATTGAACATTCACATTACGTGGTTAAAGTGTCAGGAAGAGCCATGGAATGAGCTCCAATGATCTTACCACCAACATCTGGGAAGGTCTCGTAATCAGGAAGAGGGCTTACTTTACCATCAACGTCTACTTGTAGAGGATACTTTATTAAGTGACCTTGTAGCTCTGAGAATTTCGGGTCTATGAATCTTTTCCAGTTTTCTTCAGAGATTGTGTTCACCTTCTTCAGACATTCCAGATCTGATGGCTCCACAAACTCATCTCCAGTTTTGCCTAAATGCTCTGCCCATAGTGACATTCTGTATCCATACACCTGTGTAGATAGATAGAGATATCATCAAGCTCTTTATGTCTTACGAAGACTCAATATATATAATGGTTCAAGAATCTGGGAGTAGAAACACAAGTTCTCTCAAGTATCTAAGAACGTGATTTTTTTCGCAAGATCGAATGCTATCCCAAATTTCTTTACTGTTTTTAAATCCAGGATTCAGGAATTTGAAACTTTCCCCATGTAGATATAGAGACACTTTTGAGGTTTGGTTATGATATAGATGATGATGATGAAGATGTTAGGAGGAAGGCAAACCTGGCCACGTGGGTGTCTTCCCTTGTGAGCCCATGTATGATTAGGTTGGTATGCGCCCATGGCGATTTCAGTATCTTTGGTGCCTGCCATAGATCTTTGGTTGATATTAGCAGATCCCATGAGTACATACTCATCATCTACTATCATCCCTTTTGCGTGCACGTAAATCATGAAACGCTGGAAATTATAAGAATCTGATACCTGAAAAATGCAGTTAAAATGATCATAAAGAAATTGTTCCACTGATTACTACAGGAAACTTTATGTATGATTTATCTATCTGTAAGCTACAGTTTTTGTGAATGAAACATTCTTAGTCTTAGAAGTTTGAAGATTATACCACACTGCCATTGGTGGCTGGCATATCATCTGGAAGCTGCTCTCGTTTACCAAGGCAGTAAAAGTTAAGGTAATCGAGAGGATGAGCATCTGATTGCACCGCTTTCAGTTCTTTTGCTATAACATCATACATCATCTGCATAGTTTGGCTCTACGAAATGAAAAGAACAGAAGATGTTTAGCAGAATGTAAGTTTCTCTTTTAAAGAAATGGAACAACCTATTTTGGTATTGGCACTTATCTTACACTCAGCTAAACAAAGTTACCTGCCAATATAGAATTTCTTGCACAGGGCCAGACTTTGGGTCGCCTTCAGGCCACAATGGTATGACAACATATACGGCAAATCTTTCCTTAGCTCTGATTTTGCTAACAATCTTTAGTGCCAACTCCATAGGAATAAGATTGTCAGCTCCTGCTCATACAAGACGAACACAGAATCAGAAAATCCGCGGGTGAAAAAGTTACTAAGCTTTATTTAATACAGTTCAGGTAACTGTGAGGTGAAAATAGAGCCACAAATACAAAACTAGTAACTGAGAACAATTCTAGACTTCATGCTGTCTGCAATGTGAGTATTTTATTTCCTAGTCTAAGAACTGTACTCAAAGATCAAAATGCACCTGCGTCTCTATAAGAAGGCCAAGCATAAGAAGAACCCAGGAAATACTGATTCTCGATATATATGAAATGCTGAGCAGATCTGATTGTCTGGATGTATGCAGTCTGGATGCTTTTATCTACAACAAGACGCTTGGCACATTCCAGATGCTGCAGTTAAATTATATTGAAGACTTTGTAAGTAGTGCAATTTCTATACCATGTGGTGGCTTATAAAGAGAAATTTCATTGAATAAACGGTGATTCTTCAAGGAAGATAATTAATAATAGCAAATAAGTTGATTGACCAACCTGGGCCTCAGCCTCATCTTCATATTTTGGAAATCCTTTCACGGATCCTGAGTCGATAGAACGGAATATCTAGAAGTCAAAGAAACCGCGTGGTTAGATCAAATCAACAACATTTGTTAACATGAAATAAGTATAGTTTGGAAGGAATCAACAAGGACCTGAACATGCCAGTTCTCTGGATCATCTTCTTTAGAAACCCAAACACATGGATCGTCCTCTGGAATTATCGAAGTACCATCCTTCAGAAATTTAAACACTGGACTCAGAATCCATGATATACGCCCTATCCGGATCAAAGCATCATCTTGCCAGTGAGTTTTCCCCTTTAAACGTAAGCTAAACTCCTTCCATCGTGTTGCCTTTCTCCATCGCTGCTCAAAGTTTATGAGAACATCATATGCCGCAGGCCCATCTATCCTACAGTGCAAATCGTGCCAAGGTTGTCTTGGGGCCTTGGTACCAGCCTGAGGAAGTAAAAACAGAGTATGTATCAGTAATAACTAAAGAATTAGGATTCAAGCTTGATAACAGCCGGTATATAATAATAAACTTACTGGAAATGTAGGATTGTGGAAATCATCCTTAAATACAGTGTCAAGATCGTGGAGTATCCTATGCTCAGGTGTGTCATAACGGCCATCACAAAGATCTAGACCTCCAATAAAAGCGGTGACCTTGCGATTATTACCAACAGCCTGAGTGTCTACAAGAACACACTTTTGATGGTGCGTGAAGAGAGTTCCAACAACCTGGCCATTAAACATCAGATATCAAAAAAGATATCCCTTGGAAAGATAATAACTATGCCAAAGCCGAAATTGACATAACATTTTGATACCCACATGTTGAAAGAGCCTTTAACTAAACAATCGAGAAACAATGGTGCGACATGGATTAGAGTCAGAACATCTCTTATAATTGAAAGTAAGCATCCACATTAACTAATTTCCAACTTTGCAATAACCCTCATCATGCGGGACTAAACCCCCTTAGCTAAAACATATCAACATCATACCAAACAAAAACTGTCATGATATATATAGAAGAGCTAGGACTTGCCTGTTGTTTGAACAACCCAAGCTTACTGCTGGCATACCGGGGTGACAAAACGCATATCACAGAAGAATGCTTGAAGAACTTCCTAGTCTCCTCATCATGTGTCCCCATAACTCCAGGCTGCAAAATAAATGTCACACAACATCTTAATGTCAAAAACACCAAATAACCTGTCAAAACATAAATTATCCTCACCAGAAACTCCAATTAACATTACAACTAGTAATCCAAAAGCTCAAAAATAGCAATACGAATCCAAAGAACTTGTGAAAACACTAACCGTTTTTATCCCAAACTTATCATGAGAAGTCTTATCATCCCATACAAGTAGCAAAACTCGAACACCTTCCTGGGATTTGTATTTGAGCAATTCCCCAAGCGTCATATCCTTATCTCTTGGAACTTTTGTTTCCCTAACAAGCTTAATCTTATGGAAGATAGACCAACCAACAATGTAAATCATATGGTGAGCCTCAGATATAGCATAACATATATCTTCCCAACACTTCCCATGCTCATAAACTTTCCCGTTATCTAACCCAATCGCCGGCAACGTTCCGTCCATAACATGAGCGTCCTGGTAAAGCCTCACCTGACTTCCTTTCCTCACAGGGAAATAAGTCCGTCTAACACCCCTACGCTCCGGATCTCCGGCGATTCCACATCGGTAGCTATGGATCTGGTCAAACGGAGTAAATTTCATATCGATGAAAATAGCAGTTTCTGCCTTAGGCGGTTTTCCCGAAGCACCGAGTACAGGAAACCAACCAGAAATGCGTTCTCCCGATGCGATGTCTCGAACCGGGATCTTAGCCGTGCCAATGATTTGAGCACCGAAAACATCGTCGTCTTTGACCTGGAACTCGAGATAAGCAAACGGATGCGCTATAGAAATGTTGAATTTCTCGTCCCAAAGAGGCTCTTGTGAGTTTTTCAAAACACGTGTTCGAGCTAGAGTCGCTTGAGGAACGACGACGGTGACGTAAGGATCGCTGGTGATAACCTTACGGTGGCTACGGATGTTTTTATCACCGAATTCGCCTTTATCTCTGGGATCGACATCATCGGTATCGGTGGGTCTAGCACAGGCGTTACAGGCGGTGAAGAGACGGCGCAAATGTTCTGAGAACATATCCATGTTAGGTAACCTCCTAGCCTTAACAATTTTCAAATCGAGGTCACCGTGTAGAAGCATAACGTCCTCCGATACTTTCTCCGCCATGGTTACAACAATTCAGGTGGAAGGAAACGAAGAAGAAGAAGAAGAAAAGCTAACAAAAACCGAAAACCCTAACGAACAGGGCTCGGTTGTTGTTGCTGCTGCAGAAACCAAAGATGAATTTGAAAAGTTTTTTTTTTTTTTTTCTTTAGAAAACGAAAGATATTTATTATTTTTAGGTGAAATGATTTGAGAGAGAAAGACAAGCAAGGAAGGAGAAGAGAGGACAGGTGGAGGGACGACGTGATGGGAGTTGTTTGCTCACTGACGACATTATTCCGTGTAGATCTCAGAGGAGTCGTTGCACACGTTCTTCATCTAGCTTCTTTAATCACTGAACTTTACTTAATTAGTTTACAAAATCTACTGATGACGAATTTGATTTTAGAACGTTGTACCAATAGCTTTGTAGACGTAAAGAAATAAAAAGCTAATACAATAATGCTAAAGTTGACAATGATGATGTGAAGAGTTCTTCTCTTTTTCTGGACAAATAATTAAGAAGACAAGTCAAAAACCAGCTATGCGAATCTGGTGATATTAACCCACCACATCCATTGGATAGTTTTCCAACATTTGCTTCATTTATTATATACAAAATAAAATTTGGAAAAATGATTAATTATCACATAAATAAAAATCCCAAAAACCATTCTTTAATGGTGTGGATAAAACAAGAAATAAACCCATATTGGAAAGTCGAGCTGTTTAAACTTTTAAAGTGGTCACACGTCAATCGATAATTGTCGGAAACAAGGAAAAAAGGCATTCTCGATTCGTATCTACTCAATGAAGCAACAGCAGTAACATAAAGAATCCTTTCATGGATTACAAATGAACCGTTTCACATGTTTACTTTCTGAAATAGAACAACACAGCAAAAAGCCAAAAACTAAACCATACGAAAAGCCCAAAGTCTGATATGTTTTCGTTTTTCTATGTTTATACTATTTTCTTTTTGGGGGATGAGGATTGGATGGATTTATGGATCAGTTTGGAATAATATACAACTCACGAAAAAAGGATCTATTAAGAAAACCTTGTTCACAAAGTTATCCACAGAAGATCACTTTGAAACGGTCCCTTCCTTTTCTCAGCTTTCACTGTCTCTTAAATCATGACCTGCGGGTTACACGATATCCCAAGTGGCTAAGTTCGTGAGCTAGTAAGACTTGTAAACCCCAATGGTTCCAAGAGATTTAGACGTTACCTAAAACATGGATTGCCAATTCTCACTCTCTTTCAAGGGTTGCCTTTATCATCCTTACTGGCATCTTTTTTTCCAGTCTTGTCCTTTTTATCGCCCTCATGTGGGGTATACTGACCCGTTGATGACGGTGAATAACCGGGAAGTGTTGGCGAGTAGCCTGCGCTTGGGCTGTAGTCTGGGCTTGCTCCTGAGCTGTATGGGCTGAGACAGATTTAATAACAACAACCCAGTTAAACTTTTTGCGGAATTCAATTGAGATGGATGCATTACAACAGATCCAAGATTTTCAAGCGGGTAAAAGTCAAACCTGCTGGGACTGTATGTTGGACTTGAAGGTGAATAAGATGGAGATGTGGGTGAGTATGATGGAGATGTCGGGCTGCAGAGTAAATTTTTAATAAGAGTTAACGATTAGAGAAGATGACACAATATCACCACAACAGATAAGAGAAGCTTCATAGAAAGTGTAAAAATTAAGATATTACTACTTACCTGTAGTTGGGAGATGTAGGACTGTAGGGGCTAGCTGGTGATAGTCTTGCATTGCTAGGAGAGTAAGCTATAGATGGGCTATATTTAGCAGACTGAGGGTTGTAGCTTGGAGACGTAGGACCGTAGCTTGGTGATGTTGGACTGTAACTTGGTGAAGTAGGGCTGTAGCCAGGAGATGTGGGGCTATATGCGGGTGAAGTAGGGCTGTAAGACGGAGATGTTGGGCTGTAAGATGGTGAAGTAGGGCTGTAAGAAGGCGATGTTGGGCTGTAAGAAGGTGAAGTTGGGCTGTAAGAAGGAGAGGTTGGGCTGTATGCTGGTGAAGTTGGGCTGTAAGCAGGTGAAGTCGGGCTGTAAGCAGGCGAAGTCGGGCTGTAACTTGGGGAAGTAGGACTGTAGCTCGGAGATGTCGGGCTGTAGCTTGGCGACGTTGGGCTATAGCTTGGAGACGTTGGGCTGTAGCTCGGAGAGGTAGGAGAATAGGAAGGACTTGTAGGAGAATAAGCAGGGCTTGTTGGGCTATAGCCAGGAGAACTGGGACTGTAGGTAGGCGAAGTTGGACTGTAACCGGGAGAAGTCGGGCTATATCCAGGCGAAGTTGGACTGTAACCGGGAGAAGTAGGACTGTATCCAGGCGATGATGGACTATATCCTGGAGAAGAAGAAGGCGAAAAGGCCATTCCACCAACATATGGAGAAAACTGTGCATCTGACATTGGGGATAAACGCATATTTGGACTTAACAGGTAGTTTGGAGACATCATGCCTTCATGGTAAGGAGTGCCTGACACTGGTGAACGAGCAGGAGTCATTCCAAATTCAAGACCATCCATATAGCTAGGGAGCTGAAGTTCAATTGCATTCTTCAGCATCTCATCATTCAGATACAACTCACAATCTCCTGTCCCAATTGGTGCAAGTTGACCCAACATTATATTCTCAGTAACACCCCGTAAGCAGTCTGTCTCAGCATAAGCCGCAGCATCTAGCAGAATATCAACTGTTTCTTCAAAAGAGCATCTCATCAGAGGCCCAGTGTCATTTCTATTGATACCGTGTCGAGTGATAGCCATCAGATGACCGCGATAGGTCATAGTATCACACAAGATGGCAAGATGACGGTAATTCACATAAGAACCATCAAAGGATATCACAACACGGAGTTCATCAAGCAAAGCACGACGAACTGCCTCAATTCCGAGAACTTCAATAATTTCAATCAAGTGATTGCTTGTTGTCCTCTTTGGATCCACATCTTCGTGACACATGACAGCTAAGAGGTTCACACCTTCTGTATCCAACATCCACTCCTCAGATGTCTTGAAGCCTCCCTCCTCATCAAACCTGCTCTTTCTAACCTGTTTTATAAAAACCTTGTTGATGTCTGGAATACCTCTGAGTGCCATTTCTGTCAGCATGTTGCTCTCAATCTTTTTGAGGAAAACATCATCTTCAGCCGATTCATCTTGCAACTCTCCCTTTGGGCCCTCATCGTTCATAATGCGAATTCGAAGGATCAGTTTTTGAGCATTATCATCATTGAATATGCAAGTTAGGTCATCATCGAACTCAAGGTTGATCTTCTCCGCAATATCCGCCATACTCAATTTCTTATCAACCATCATCTCGCGATTCAACTCTATACGAAGTAGCCACGGAGATATCTTATCTGGGGAAACATCTTCATCTGGCATTTCATAGTAGGACCTCACAAATTCAAAGTCCTCTTCAATTATTGTACTCATTGGATCTGGGTCATACCAGACTTCCGTAGCTTGAGTAACACTCCTGAGAGTAGTATACTCCAAAGCACACTGAACAGTCTTAGCCCCCTCTTTTGATTTGCTAGCTTCCGGAGTGAGATAGACTGATAGGGATGGTGTTTTGATCCTCTTAGCTACATTAATAATTTCACGCAACCTGGGAACTCCGAGCGTAACGTTCTTTGCACTGACACCAGCATAATGGAAGGTATTCAGAGTCATCTGCGTAGCAGGTTCTCCAATTGATTGAGCAGCAACACAACCGATCATTTCCCCTGGGGCCACTAGCGATTGTAAAAACCTTGATTCAATCTCACCAATGACCCACTCAAAAGCCTCGCGGCTGAGCTTGTATTCTTCCAACACTCTTTTACTAGCAAGAGTGCTGCGAAGCAAAATGTTAAAGAACAATGTTGCGTTTTTCTGTGCTTCCACACTCAACGCATCATCACCAGGAACAACCAACAGCCTCTCCTGTAGTTTATCAACAGCATCAACAATTTCAACAGGGTGCATATCTGAAATTTTGCGCAAGTCAATTTTGAAAGTCTTCTGCGCATTCCAGATATGCCTCTTGATGTTAACAGGCAATGGCCAAGTGCTATCACCATTTGTTGCAATTTCTGTCCCGAGTTGGAATCTGTCAGTCTCAAGTTTCGAATATTCCGCATCGAATACATCACGCAACTCCCGAATCCCCTTCAAGTCTTCAAGATGTTCATCACTTAGGTAAGTAGGATTCCAGTTTTCGTCGTCAATCTCATACTTAAAAGTCCTATCAAACTCTGATTTCTTCATTTTCAAGGAATCCAGCTTCTGTGATTCTATCCATACAGCATCCATACCATCTTCTCCATAGAGAAATTGAATAACATCACCCAAAGAGTTTCTGACTGTCCCATCATACTTAACCATAATATCCTCCATAGCCTTTACCAATCGCCTCTGAATGTATCCAGTTTCTGATGTCTTCACAGCAGTATCAATAAGACCTTCTCGTCCTCCCATAGCATGGAAAAAGAACTCTTGAGGAGTCAAGCCACGCAGGTACGAATTCTCAACAAAACCACGACTTTCAGGACCATAATCATCTTTGGTGAAATGTGGCAATGTCCGCCCATCAAATCCAAATGGAATTCGCTTCCCTTCAACATTTTGCTGACCGACACACGCTGTCATTTGAGAAATATTGATGAAACTTCCTTTGGATCCTGCTGTCACCATGGCCTTAAGGTTATTGGTTTCTGCTAAACTCTTTTGAGCACTACTTCCAGCATCATCACGAGCTTTATTCAAAACCTACAAGGAAAGTTTATGAGTCAGCACATATAAAAACTGCACTGACAACCAAACGAAAATCAACTAATTATTGTCTTGAATATACCTGGTTAACCCTGTTCTCAAATGTATCTCTCATAGTTCGGCCAGGCTCAGGGTCCAATTCCTTTCCCTGGAACTGCCGGATAAGATCTTTCACAGCAGTTTTTGCATTGGAAATAGTTTCATTAATTTTCTCCATTGTTGATGAATCGGCAATTGTGTCACCAATTCCGATGGTAAAACCATTCTGCAGAAGCCAGTAATTGACAAGCCATTGAGTATGACCGAGGAATTTTCTAGCTGCATCAGGACCAACCTCTTCCCTGGAAGCCAAGTAAAAATGAATTAAAACAAAAGAGCTCATGAAACTAATTACTACATTTAGATATTCCCAACAATGCTGCATGTGATGTGAAGTTAACTAAGGTACCAAAATTTAGCCAGTAAGCAAATGTGACAAACCGGAATAAACACTCTAAAATCTTGATGTGCAACTTACCAAATGACATGCACGAGACTTCCATTAGATGTACCAAGGGTCTTTTTGCAAAGAGTTCCGGCAAGAAGTTCCCCTCTTTCAATTCGCACTTGAGTATCCCCCGGAGTTATAAATCCAGTCTCTGTATCTGCGTGCCAAGCAGAGTACCTCAACAGATTTATCTGTTTTGGTATGATAAGATTAAAAACTTGTTTGCCAGTCCAAAGAGGACGAGGCTTCAAGATTGCAGGAGCCGGAACTTTCCCATCGAAGTCTTCCCACCACATCAGTGTGTTCATGAATACATCCTGAAAATGGATAAGATATCAGCATAAGAGTTGGTTTATCCTCTCATCAATATCATAGATAACTTTAAAAAGCAACCGCTGATGAAATTGCTACCTTCTCTATGAAAGTATCTCTCTTTGTAATTTTACGGCACCCCAAGAGGGTATCCTGCACAATTCCCATCACAGGACGATTCGCCTGGGGGGAGACAATACATTTAGGAACCATCATCAGCTCTAACACCTCGGCTCTGGTCTCGAATGATTGTGGTACATGCATGTTCATCTCATCCCCATCAAAATCAGCATTGTACGGAGACGTGACAGACAAATTCAGACGGAAAGTGGAATATGGCATAATCCTAATCCTGTGACCCATGATAGACATTTTGTGCAGACTTGGTTGACGATTAAACAGAACAAAATCACCATCCTGTAAATGCCGCTCCACCTGTGACCAAGAAAGCATAAAAATGACGACTTCCAGAAATAACCTTTTGTGCGTTGAGTGGATAGAATAAGAAAGTAGTACATACCTTGTATCCAAGTTCCAAATGTTGATCACTGCTCTTCTTAAGATACCGAAGATCTAGTCTTTGGCCATCATCTCTTATGATATATTTCGCTCCAGTCTTCCCAGGTGGAGGATGTGGTCCATAATCAACAAGCTCCTTTAATCTGCCAAACTAAATTGTTAGTAAAACACGGAAAAATTACTCTCAGAAAATGAAATAAACACCAGACGTACTAACCTTTCAATGTTATAGGGAGTAACTGTTTCTGGGTATGTGAGATTCAGAGCAATACTCCACGGAACACCAAGTTCATCAATATTTATTGTTGGATCTGGAGTAATAACAGTACGTGCCGAGAAATCAACACGTTTTCCCATCAAGTTACCCCTGATTCTGCCTTCCTTTGCCTTCAGCCTACTACATATTGATTTAATAGGCCTCCCTGATTTCTGAGTAGCCTGAAGAAAATAAAAGCCAATCCAGATAAAGCAATATCCGTATGTATCATACCAGATATCTGGAAGGATACAAAAGCATTACCCTTGGCTGTCCAGGCAACTCGTTATCAAAATACGTAGCTATATGAAACTGCAAGAGTTGTGTAAACTCTGATATAATATGAGCTGGCGCTCCATTTTTTTCCTGCCTTTTCAAGTTTTCATTGTGTCGAATAATCATAGCTAGCTGATGGGTCAAGTCATCCTGCATCAACAATAAGCATAAACTCAGGGGCACACACTATGTTGGTCTAAGAAAAGTTTTATTCAGAAAACCGTAGTCGACTTACCTCACTCCTGGAAGTGGCGTCCATCATTACAGATGGTCTGACAGGGGGTGGAGGAATAGGAAGGACTTCAAGAATCATCCAGTCAGGACGAGCAAACTTAGGGTTGAAACCTAGGAGTTGACAATCCGCGTCACTAATCCTTTTCAAAACACTCAAAACCTGCAAGAATATCACATGCCATCAGATTACGCCAAACAAGAACAAGAGGTAAAATTCATTCGAAAGAAAAGACGAACCCTATCAGCACCAAGTGTCTGTTTCCTTTCTGCAGGCTCGGGAAGCTGATCTGGCTCATCATTTTTCTTCCTTTGAATTTTGTATTCTGCAATCATCTTCATACCCTCAATAGTCAGTTTTGGTTGTTGTGCACCACATCCACCTCGGCTCTTTTTTACTGGTTCATCCGTGCTGTGGCTTTGGACATCGTCAATGTCATCACCACCATCACATTTGGTCTTGTTTTTGCAGGCATCCAGAATCTTCTTAAGCCTATTCTTAGGATTCTTGATCTTCATAGCCTGCTTAAACTTATGCTCCTCCTTCATAAAAATAATCAATTGAAGAACAGCTACGTCAAACAAAGACATAAGCAAAACAAGCAATGCTGACACGAAATAAGCTCCTACATACCTCATCAGCTAAAATCTTGGAGCAATTGAAACAGACACATCTCATGATACTTAACACTGTCTTCATAAAACCGACATGATACATTGGCTTAGCGAGCTCAAGATAGCCAAAATGTCCCGGACACTCAGCCATATTAGCCATACATGTCTCACACTTCACCTTCCGATCAATCGTACCAAGACGGGTATCACTCAATCCTCCCACCTTAGGTTTACCCTTCTCGGTCGTCTCACTATGCTCAACATGTATAACAGACATTTGCCTCTGAAAAAAAAGCCATTAGCAACCAGTGAAACTCAATTTCTTACTTGAAGCTTCCAATTAAGATCAATAGATAGAAAAGAACATGCTCCCTAACTAAACCAATCTACTATTCATGCCAATATCCCCGCCAGCTAAACAGACGGCGGAGCAATGGACCTGAAAGAGAAAGAGAAAGAGAAAGGAGCATTACGATCTCATCGGGGCTGAGTATGCCAAACTGGACCACCCGGACTTTAGAGACCTCGGCCGGAGAGAACGGAAACCTCGTATCCATGGCGGCTAAGCTCCGATCAAAGACGAATCAAAAATCGAAAACCCTAGAACGTGAATTAAAAGGGGAATCAAAAATTAATTAAACCCTCTTTTGCCAATTTGTTTGAATCTGTGAGTCAGTAGTTTACAGTTACTTGAGCTAAACTTTTTTCCGTTTTTTTTTTCCCTCTCTGGGTTTTGACACGACCAGATCTGGAATTCTCTCGTCTCTTCACGAGGAGAGATGAATGAGCAAAAGAAACACGATCCATGCCCTAAGCCTCTATTTATAGAAAAATAGGCGGCTCAAAGGTCTGTTCTGGTTAATTGGGCTGTAACTGTCTCAGGCCCAGTTAAACGGATTAACGGGCCTGCGTCGGCACTGACCAAAGAAACGTGTTGTAACGAAGAATGCTAGTAAGATTGGTTTATATCGGTTCAGTTGGTCAAACCGATATATCAAAAATAAGATTTCTTCTTATTTTCCGTCAAATAGATTTCTTCTTAAAAGAGCAAAACGATAATAGTTCCCTTATTTCACCATGTTTGGTAAAGTGGACTGAAAAATCTGAACCATTAAAGTTTTAACTGCTAGTGGCCGAAGCTCTAAAGGAAGAGGAGTCCCTACGCTAAAAGAAATCTAATGTGTAATTTAGATTGAAACGATTAATTATCTTCATTTCATCTTCGGAATAGTAAATACCTAACTTCTTCAATATCCCAAAAGTGAGTAATGAATGAGTTGGGAGTTAATAAAATGAAATTATTCTTCTACTCTAGCAAAGTAGGGTGAACCCATTATTATAATACGGAAAACTAACAAATAAATATTACACGTACGGAGGCATAGTCTCAAGTTATGTGAAGCCCACTTTGTTATGTATATAACACACACGCTGATACAAAAACAAAACAACGAAAAAAGAAAGAAAATTATTTATACTTTATAGCTTTTATCTTCAAATGCATGTTTTCGTTATAACTTCTTTTGTTCTTTTGATTAAGATCGCTCAATAGGATTCTTCAAACTATCTAGATCATCAAACAAAAATGGCGAAGAAACCGAAGCAGCTCCGTAACAAGCCGCGTAAATCTTTTTCGACGCAAACTTTCACAGTTGTCGTACTTGTACTCTTTGTCATTTTGATCCTTGTCGGTCTCGGAATCTTTTCACTACCCAGCACCAACAAGACCTCTTCTATGCCGATGGATTTGACCACCATTGTACAAACGATCCAGGAGAGGTTAGGGATATGATTCTCTGATGTTTTGTGTTTTTGCTTGTTGTTACGTAATAGTTTTTGAATTTATTAAGGGAGAGTTTTGGAGACGAAGAAGACGGTAATGGTGACCGCTGGCTGGAAGTTATCTCCTGGGAGCCTAGAGCTTTTGTTTACCACAACTTCTTGGTAACTTTTTCGGATTAATTTCTTATCAAGATTTTGTTTTATGCGTAATCACAATTTAACATCTTCATGCTAGTTAGTTCATATAGTTTTTAAGTGTTTCTTGTCAGACAAGCTAACAAAGGTGTGGAATTTATATGCTCTGTTTCTGTAAATTTTGTAAGACAAATGAAGAATGTGAGCACTTGATTAGCCTTGCGAAACCTAGTATGATGAAATCAAAGGTGGTTGATGTGAAAACCGGAAAGAGCATCGACAGCAGGTTCTGTACTCTAACTAGTGTTGTTGTTTTTACCTTTCAGCTTAATTTGGAAAGATTCGAGAATTCTAAATTTGCAAATCCTTCGTTATGCAGAGTACGAACCAGTTCAGGAACTTTTCTTAACAGAGGACATGACGAAATAGTGGAAGAGATTGAGAATAGGATTTCAGATTTCACCTTCATTCCTCCAGGTAATGTTTATATCGGTTTCTCTGTCTTGGAACTCATTGTGGAGTTAATGTAATGGAATTACAGAAAATGGAGAGGGGCTGCAAGTTCTTCATTATGAAGTTGGGCAGAGATATGAGCCTCACCATGACTATTTCTTTGATGAGTTCAATGTCAGGAAAGGAGGGCAACGAATTGCTACAGTACTAATGTACCTGTGTGTAGCCTTTAAACCCTTACAATAATCTTTCTTATTAGCCACAATGTGTTTGTTAATCTTCTTTCTTTGATTTGTACTTATTAGCTCGGATGTCGATGAAGGCGGAGAAACAGTTTTCCCTGCAGCCAAAGGAAACGTTAGTGATGTCCCATGGTGGGACGAGCTCTCACAATGTGGTAAAGAAGGACTCTCTGTTCTGCCAAAGAAGAGAGACGCTTTACTCTTCTGGAGCATGAAGCCTGACGCGTCTCTAGACCCTTCTAGTTTGCATGGTGTGTCTTTCTTGAAACTTTTTTAAATCTCAAGGAACCCATTTGATATCTGAAACCAAACCTCTCAAAATCTTTTCTGATTGGTATAGGTGGTTGTCCAGTGATCAAAGGAAACAAGTGGTCATCAACTAAATGGTTTCACGTTCACGAGTACAATTGACTTGAATAAAAAAGAAGATAGATAGCTTTTGAAGATGTAAAGCTCTTAAACCTCACTTTAGTGATGAAAGCTTTGTATTGTCTCAAGATTGTTTCAATGTTTCTGTCGTCTTTGGCAGGTCTCTATGATCTCACCAACATGTACTAATATGTGTGTATCATTGTCAATTTCATCCTGATACGTCTCTCAGGAGCTCTCAAACGCTACACCAACAAAATCACGTTATGGCATTTAAGTTAAAATCTTATTGATACACATAATATATAATTATGTACACGAACTTTTTTCCTTTTGTCGTGTTTAGTATGAAGGAAAAAAAAAAACACTGTTAAAATTTTATTATCTTGCGGTATATTCAACAAACAAATAAATATACAGTTGAGTAGTTAGACTATTTCAAGTACGATAATTGTTTTATTCCACACCACACTTATGAGTTGAACTCTTTCCAACAATCTACTGTTGAGATATTTTACCTAGCTGCAAATGTATTTAATCCACTGATAAACACAAGATATACACCTGCATACATGAGGTGAAGAGTCATCATTTATAAAATTGACCAAAACCATAATGATAACAAAAATGAAAATTAAAATAACTTGCCGACAGGTGTCACTCTATTACTTGCTGACATTCATTATTAGTTTTTTTTCCAATGATTTTCATATTCTAGTTGTATTGATTTATTTATTTTTGTTCTTTGGACTTGTATAAAAGGAGGATCAGACGGCAAAAAAATATATATTAGAGTTTGTATTTTATGAACTCACACAATTCATAAAAGGAAAACCCTAGATTCGTGTTCTCTCTAAGTTTTGTTACGAGTTCATGTATATTTTCTGACTCACTTGTGAACGCAATGTCTAAGTCGACGTCAGTGTCTACCATACTGTATCTGAGGCAGAGGTTGCAGGGGCTGAAGATATATGAAACTTCAGATCTAATACAGCACATCAACACGTTCGATGAATTAGTCGGTGAACAAGTGTCCGTGGATGTGAAAATTGAGGAAAAAACTAAGGACATGATCTTGTTGTGTTCTTTGTCCCCTTTGTTAACAACACTTACTTGTAGCATGGTGAAGGTTGCTGCTTCGTTACGCTTTCCAAACGAGCGTTGGCTCGAAGTCATAACGAAGGAGCCTAGAGCTTTTGTTTACCATAATTTCTTGGTAATTCTCTTTCACTCCTCCAGTAAACACGCATATATAGCTAGGGAACACATGTTTCTCTCATGATTTATATGCAAATGTTTAGGATTTGATCTTAGGCTCTCTTCTTTAAAATTTGTAAGACAAACGAAGAATGTGATCACTTGATTAGCCTCGCGAAACCTAGTATGGCGAGGTCCAAGGTGCGCAATGCGTTAACTGGACTTGGTGAAGAAAGCAGGTTATGTACTCTATTTTCATTTGATTTTCCCTCTTTAATTAAGTTTAGTTTGGAAAGATTTGAGATTTGGAAATATGTTAATGTGCAGCTCACGGACGAGTTCAGGAACTTTTATTAGAAGTGGACATGACAAAATCGTCAAAGAGATTGAGAAAAGGATTTCAGAATTCACCTTCATTCCTCAAGGTATGTGGCTTCTGTTTTTAAACTGGCCATAGTTTGGATTTTCTTACCAAACAAGGTCTAAGATCATTACATTATTGTGAAGTTTTATGTAATTTATGTGCAGAAAACGGAGAAACGCTTCAAGTTATCAATTATGAAGTTGGGCAGAAATTTGAGCCTCACTTTGACGGATTTCAAAGAATTGCTACGGTTCTTATGTATCTGTATGTAAACCCTTTATAATCTTTCTCATCAGCCATGTAAAAATTTTACAATATTTGCATAAGTTAATCTTGTTTTCTTTTCTCATCGTATGACTAATTAGCTCGGATGTTGATAAAGGCGGCGAAACAGTTTTCCCTGAAGCCAAAGGAATTAAAAGTAAAAAAGGAGTCTCTGTTAGACCGAAGAAGGGAGACGCTTTACTCTTTTGGAGCATGAGACCCGACGGGTCTCGAGACCCTTCGAGTAAGCATGGTAAGAGGCATTGCCTTTCTCTAAACTTGTTTTAAATCGTAATAAACCCTTAATTATAACTTGTTTGAGATCATGAGATGTAAAACAAATTTCTCAAAAATTTGTCTGTTTGATTTAGGTGGGAGTCCAGTAATCAAAGGAACCAAGTGGGCATCAACCAAATGGTTCCGCTCTCATAAGTTCATCAACTCTACACAACATTCCAAGAGGTAATCTCTGACCATCACTTCGAATGTGATAATCAATCCTTTGGATCATCTCAGATTTTTTTTAATGTTTTTGTACAACCTTCACAAGATAATTTTCATCCTCTAGCTCTTTAGATTACTTTGTGTATTTGTGTTTATTTTCTAATGGTAGAGTATACTTCTATCAATGCAGCATTGACAATGCTTATGAACAACAACAACAAAAAAAGAGCTCGCATGTTTATTTGAAAGAAAAAAAATGACTCGACAGTGATAATGTTTCCAATTGACTAGCACGAAGCAAGAGACGAAGAAGAACAAAAGCAAAAGTTTAAATTAAAGTCATTCTCGTCCTCCTCCCTGCAAACATTTTTATTGCAACAAACCTTGGGATATATAACTCAAGTCTCTGGTGTTACCAGATTTATTGTTTGATCAAGTTCCTGATAACGTATTGCAAAATCCCTCCGTGATCGAAATAAGCCAACTCCACCTGTCGATTCCAAATTCCTCTTACTTATCTCATCTCATTTTGTTTTAGAGCTAAAAAAAAAACTCAAAGACGAAAAGACGAAAATATATCATCTAGAGATAACTTACCTCTGTGTCAAATCGGAGTGTACATGTGAAAGATTTGCCATTGTTTGTGACGACTGTTACATCTTGTCCTGGTTTGATCTCACTAACATTGTTTGGGAGCTCAATGGTGTAAAGCTCCTGACCCGTTAGGCCAAGGGTCTCAGCATCTTCTCCCGCCTTGAAGCACAAAGGTATGATTCCCATTCCCACCAAATTGCTTCGGTGAATTCGCTCGAAGCTCTTTGAAATCACAGCTTTCACACCCTGTTGTCACAATTTTTTAAAGAAACCGCATAAAATAAGTGTAAGAACGTGTTTGTTAAATACAGAAAATGTACCAGAAGCATTGGACCCTTGGCAGCCCAATCACGAGAACTTCCACTACCGTATTCAGCACCAGCCAAAATGATTGTGTCGCGTCCCTCGTTCCTATATTTCTGGTACAGCACGAGGAGAGAATAATCTGATTAAAACAAAGCTATGAACTGCTATTCTAATTCCAACTGACCAAATCAGAGAATCAAACAACAAAATTTCCACCCCCAAGACAATCTGCTGAGACATTATTATTACCTCAGCCTTCACTAACTGTTCTATAAACCAACTCACAACAGCTCTAATCTACTACATTCAGTCCTAGGCTAGATACAGTAGACCTATAGCTAAGAGTAGAGCTGTAGTGCTTATTCAAAGCTTATCGTAATCCTACCCCAACCTCATGACCAAAGAGCTTGAATTTGATGTTTTCAAAAGGATAAAAAAAAAAGTGAGATTATACCATGGCAGCATCGAAAACAGAAAGCTTCTCTCCAGTGGGAATGTGAACTGTTTTGGGACCAACTTCTCCTTTCAAGTGTTTGTTGACAATACGGATATTTGCAAAAGTGCCTCTCGCCATAATCTCATCATTACCACGGCGACTCCCGTATGAGTTGAAGTCTCTTCTATCCACACCTCGTTCCATCAAGTACTTAGCCGCAGGACTGTCCTTGTGGATGCTACCAGCTGGTGAGATGTGATCAGTGGTAATACTGTCTCCAAAATTGAGTAAACAGTATGCGTCTTTCACACCATGTGGACCGGGTGGAGACATGGTCATGCCCTTGAAATAAGGCGGCTCGTGAATGTAAGTTGATTTCGGGTCCCACTCATAGAGAGTACCTGACGCCACAGATAACTGATTCCACATGGAATTTCCTTTGGTGATTGCTTCATATGTAGCTTTGAACATATCAGGAAGGACACTAGATTGAACAACCTGAAAAATCGAAACAGAGAATTTGGCATCCCCTCCACTTATAATATCTCATTGTTTACGTATTACACAAGTAGCCCATATATATTTACCTCAGCAACTTCTTTGTTAGAGGGCCAAATGTCCCTGAAAAATATCTGTTTTCCATCTTTCCCAGTTCCAATGGGCTGTGTCTCAAAATCAATGTCAACCTACAAGAATATTCATGTGAATGATTCTGTGCTTCATATAACAAGAATGCTTGAATGTTGTGAAATGGCTTTAGAGTTAGCATTAACATACAGTTCCAGCCAGAGCATAGGCTACAACAAGCGGTGGGGAAGCTAGATAGTTAGCTCTTGTTAACGGGTGAACACGTCCCTCAAAATTTCTGTTCCCAGACAACACAGCGGATGCCACCAAGTCTTGTACATATATGAGAAATCTTTTAGTTTGACCTTCGAAAATTCAAGTGAAGAAGCATTACTTCATTAACTACTTAAGGAATTACCATTATCAACTATTGCTGAAGCCACAGCTTCATGGATATCCCCCGAGTTTCCAATGCATGTGGTGCACCCATAACCAACGATACTGAAGCCGAGCTGATTCAAGTACTTCTGCAAGCCACTGCAAGACTTGAAAACTCAGGACCACACAATACAAAGGATAAGGAAATAAATAACAAAACATTCAACGGTGTATCTGCAGCACCTCTTTGCCAAGTACTTTGTTACAACTCCAGAGCCTGGAGCAAGACTAGTTTTGATCCATGGCTTAACCTAATAATTGAGAAATTTCAAACACTTCTATTATTTCCATTGCACATAAAGATATTAAATCACTATCACACAAGTAGTCAAACCTCCAGTCCTAGGTCGCAGGCCTTTTTTGCAACTAAGGCAGCGCCAAGCATTACACTAGGGTTTGAAGTATTTGTGCAACTGGTGATTGCTGCTATAACAACATCTCCATGTCTAAGCTGTGCTGTGGTCCCGTTAAAATTGAACTCTACAGCCTTACTCTGTGCTTCTTTAGGTACAGCGAAACCCTGGAAAATCATGGATAAGTAGTATCACTAACCACTATTTTTGAAAAAATGGAAGTAGGTTATAAATTCAGAAGTGTTGCAGAACGTACAAGTTAGTTTATTGGACCCGCTTAAAGACTCGAATACGTACCATTCTTTCAAAATTACAGTAACAATAGCTAGAGGTGTCATAATTTCCTACAAATTAAGCTCTCGGGACTGCAAGCATTCACATCTTCTCAACAGAAAGGAGAGTACTAACCTTGAATCCTACTCTATTGTCCAAGCAAGAATGCCAGTCCGCTTTCATTTCCTTCAAAGGAACACGATCATGAGGCCTGTATTGTGCACAGAGAATAGACATTGTAAGTAGAATGGATCCTAGATAATTTTCTGTCGAATCATTCACTAATAGTACCTCTTGGGACCAGAAACACAAGGTTCCACATCCTCGAGATTCAATTCCAGACATGAGGAATAAACTGTCTTACTCTCCGGCTGAGATGTGCAACAAGTTCCAAGTGAAGCATATGTTATGCAAATATGATATATGACAATAGGCATAAGAAATGAAGTATTAAGGATGCCCAAGGTTTACCTCACTGTAATCCACAAACATCTTGTTTGCTCGTAAATACGCCTCTATCATGGAGACCTGCAATCCAATTCACAAATCAATACCATTATGAAAGTCTTTAACACACTAAATAATGAAGATTTTCCCAAATGTGACATTTTGTGCATTTTCTTACAGTGTCATCGCTCCTGCCTGTCAACCTTAGATACTGCAAAGTGACATGATCGACTGGGAAGAATCCCATGGTCGCACCGTACTCAGGAGACATATTGGCAATTGTAGCACGGTCAGCTAAAGACAATTCTCTCATCCCTTCCCCTGTGTATGAAAAAGCAGTCGATGCATATGTGAGCTAGCCTAACTCGGTAAGGTACTATGTAAGTAAATAAGAGACATATATGAAATATGATATCAAATCTTTTATCAACGTACCGTGGAATTCAACAAACTTTCCAACTACTCCATGTTTCCTCAACATCTGAGTCACTGTTAAGACCAAATCAGTAGCTGTCATTCCATCTCTTAACTTTCCCGTTAGCTTGAAACCCACAACACCGGGTAGGACCATGCTCATTGGCTGCATATAAAGAGATGGAAAGTCTATTAGAATTATTGAAAGGATGTAGTTTAGAACCAAAGTTTCAGAAAGAGGTTAGACAGTTAGCTATGAGTTCTCGACCGAAAGAGCATCTGATTTACCTGACCAAGCATGGTAGCTTCCGCTTCTATACCGCCAACTCCCCATCCAGCAACACCCAGTCCATCAATCATAGTGGTGTGAGAGTCTGTGCCAACAACACTGTCTGGGTAAAGAAGTCCATTTGTGTTGAAAACAACTCTGGCAAGGTATTCTAGGTTGACCTGTCAATTGCAAAATTATAGAATTTAGCATAAAAATACTTTAAGTTTCCAAGCAATACCGTTGTCCCTGAATCCTCTACTTACTTGATGAACTATTCCAGATCCAGGAGGTACGACAAGCATGTTGTGAAAGGCGTTGGATCCCCACTTAAGAAAAGCAAATCTTTCCTTGTTACGCTGGAACTCAAGCTCCATGTTTGCCTGCACTGCGTTCTCTGATCTCGCCACATCCACCTGAACGGAGTGATCAATGACAAGATCTACAGGGACCTGCAATTATCAAGGCCTTGTATCAAACCTTATAGCATACCAAAAGAACACAAATCATTAACCAATCTCAGTAAAAAGCGAGGAAACTAACCAGCGGATTAATTTTATTAGAATCACCACCGAGATTATTCATGGCATCTCTCATGCAAGCAAGATCAACAACAGCAGGAACACCAGTAAAGTCCTGAAAAACAAATAGAAAAAATGATATCACATTCTAGCATTTTCAGGAAATCAGAAACATCATTATGTCATCAAGAATGTGTATAGCAACCAATCATTGTCTACCTGAAGAAGAACCCGAGCAGGCTTGAACGGAATCTCAACCTGCTTGGGAGAAGTATTCTCCCAATCAAGAATCTTCTCAACATCTTTGCTCTTAACTTGGAACTCATCACAGTTACGTATGGCCGATTCAAGAAGTATCCTAATGGAATAAGGTAGTTTATCTGCATCCACCACAACATTTCTCTCATAAAACTCTCACCAACGAGATCATAACAACGTCTTCTAACAAAATATTATAATATCTATCAGAGATAAAAGGAAACTCACCGATCCTGGGATCGTTCAAAGCAGGTAAGCTGTAGTAGTTACCGAATTCACCACCATCAGGCTTCTCTAACGCCTTCAATATGCTTCGGAAAGGATTCTCGGAAGCTGAAAACACATCAGAAACAGAGATCCACACAGCAAATCAAAATACAGAACCAGATTTCAAAAAAACGAAAAATAGCTGGAAAATCAGCATCGGCGAGAAGAAGAAATAAGAAACATGAATCATTTTGGATCGTAAACAGATAAATCGATACCCATGGATGATAGATACAAGTCGAGTGAAGAAGCAAAGTAGAGAGATCTGTTTTCAGAAGAGAGAAAGTTTATAAGCGGAGTTGGTGAGGCTACACGAGCCTGAGCCGATTCAGATTTTTTTTATATGTAAGAAGGAAATAAATCTGACAGATCCGTGGTGGGCTCTTTTCGTCAGAACTGATGGCTGTTTGATTTTTATTTTTATTTTATATTCTATTTTCTTAATTATCCAACTTTTTTTTTTTGTGAATATCCATTCTTTGCTTTTTTTTGTATCAAGTGAATTATATCTGTTCAATCATGATTTTATTTTCACAAACTTATAATCCACCAATCTGATATGTGCCTCTTCTCTATAGTATCTAGTTTTATGTAATCCAATTTTCTTCAAGGTTTCTCAATTTCACATGGCATTGATTGATTAAAAAAACCTTAATTTCTGACAAACATATACAATCAATGATCGTCGTTACAACACACCAAAAAAAAATACACACAATGACACAAACATATACAAGACACCAAAAATATTCAATGATCGTCGTTTATTTCACCACCACCTGGTGACAAAACCAAAAAATATCGCCACCAACCTGCATGCAACGATTTAAAAAAAAAAAAAATATATATATATATATATATATATAAAAAACATTTTTTTATTTTGGAAATGGGTCGCTCCGTTCGAAATTTATGTTCTGATTAATTTGGGCCTAGCCCAGTTTAACCCATCTTTGTACCCAGTTCGGTCTAGCCCAGTTTGGTTAGAGATTAAACAATGTCGTTTAGCTGAATGGTGTGTCCAGATGGAAAGCTGCTGAGATGATTAATTATTCTACCCCTCCTTGTTTAGTTTTTCAGGCCATGATTAAAATGTATAATTAAATTTACTCTTAGGAACACTTCAAGTCTCTTAAATTTTATAGTCTGTATTTAAATATTGTCCATCAATATATTACTATCCACCTAAAAATCTACTAACTATTAACCTGAACGTGGTCAGTGTATATATCTGCTTTTAAGAAACCTCACTAGTTTCAGTCCCTTGAATCTGAAGCACCTTTTTATATTTTTAAAAAAGTTAAGAAGATGTACGTATATAGATTACGAATTACATCGTCTTTGTTGATAAATATCGAGAACTATATATGTTTAACGAAATCGTTTTAGATTTGGCGTGGCTCATATTTTTTTTTTATGTAAGGACAATTACATACTATTGTTATCTCTTTCATTTATCGTCTCTTTTTAGTTTGTTTGTTTTTGATAAAGAACTCTCTTTTTTAGTTTGTTTGATCGTATATAAGTTTGTTTATACGATCTTTTAAGCTAATATCAATAAGAAAGAAGTTATAAAAAAAAAAAATTGTTTATTTTAATATGGACGAAAGCTTATAAAGTATCTTATATTTATGGAGTTGATTTGATGATGCTTCCATACAATTACAAATAAATTAAGGAGCAGATGCAAGTGGTGGCCGGGTTAAATTATCAATCACGCCAACACAAAGACGCACCACCGGTAAAAATGTGACTTTGGTCAGCATGTAGATAACCTACCAATCATAATTATATCTTCTTTGTCTATTTGGCTTTTTCTTTTCCTCTCTCTTTATATTATTATACATCCTTATAGGTAAAACATTCTGTTACTTTCACTTACCCATTGTTAATATTTCCCTTAGAAAACACTTAATTCTTTCTCACAAGATGCAAATACGTACTCATAAAATATTATTTAATTTGTATCATGTTCAATAATATCCTCTCTCAAATATAGAATTGTTTGTAAAATGATTAGAGGAGAGTGGTGTGGAGACCAAATTTTAGTCCAAGTACCAGTAATACGAATTTTTCTTTCAAGAGAAAAACTAGTAAAACACGATCGGCCAAGTTCATTACAGTACATAGAGAAACTCACTCTCAGCAGTGAAACTAAACAATACAAGACATGTATGTAAGTGACACGTAACTATATATCATGCAAATGCTTAGATTTCAATTTAATCACTCATGGGACCAGCTTCTGGACCATTAATTGCCCCATAATGTCTATAAATTAAAATACAGGTGAAATATATTGGGGTAGATATATATTTTTTTTTTATCATGTCAACTATCTAAGGTAGATAGATATTTTTAAGAAATACAGTATGTTAAAAAAAATCGTCATAGAGCCTTGTCAAATATATTCAGTAAACATAAATACTATATGTCATTATTTCTGTCCATCTTTTGAAATTTTACATATCAACAATATTATTATTATTATTTTGACTAAATAAAGAAATATGAAAATTTCAAAGTTATATAAATGATCCGATCATGCAAATACTCATTAGATGAGACATACGCTGCAACTAATTATCTCTTGAAATGATTAATTAATCGGCTTACCACTGTAGAGATCGAAAAACACAGAGTCTTGGAATACAATTATACAGAAACGGTAAGGGTAATCATTCAGCTTCTCGCACGTAATAGCACAATAACAAAGTCTCACCGTACCCATTTTAGTTTGGTATAACAATAAAGTATTGCTCATATTAAGGTTCTTACTATAAAAGGAAAGGAAGAATCAAAATAAGATTTTGAGATTTCCTCAAATAGTTAACATGTATAGAAATTATTTCTGTTTCGTATCTAATTGTTTCTTCTGATTGCTTGTATGATTCGAAAATGATCGACCCTACCATATTTTGGTATTATTCAGACAATCTAAATATCTCCCGTAGTTTTCTTATAATTAAAATCTAACACATTTTAAAAATTTATGTAAAAAACGAAGAAGTTATTTTATTAAACTATAAATAACCTTTTCTTTATAACTCTCTGCTTCTATCTTTCGAGCATTGAAATGATTAAAAAAAAATTAGTGGTGTTTTCAACATAGATCATGACAGGCAAACCCTAGATTTTACTTCACCTACTTGAGGTTAAAAAACTTAATTGCAAGTAGGCCAGACATCGGATCTTCTCTCTTAAGGGCTAAGCAAAACCCATCTCTCCTCTTTCTTCTATCTTCTTTCTCTTCCTTCTCTCTTCTCTTGTATAAACTCCACTGAGCTCTGTTTTTGTTTTTACCGTAGATCGTTTCGAGTCTCTTTAATCTTTGGCGGGTTCCGTAAAAAAAAAAATGGCCTCTTCTAGATTCCAATCTGGGTTTTGTCCTATCTCTTCGTGTCCCTCTCTTGAGAATTTCATCGAAAGGATTAAAGACGCATGTCGTTTCACCCTCTCCGCTGTTCTAGGGACAATTCTCTCGGCGGTCTTGACTTTCTTCTTCGCTTTAGGTCGGTCTCTTGTTTCCTATTACAATTTCTTGATTCTTTTCAAGAATGTCTCTCCACTTCTTGGAAACTTTTATGAAGCTTTTTGTCCTGCTTTGGATTGATTTGATCATTGATATCACTTTACTGTTGAGTAGGGTAGAATCTGCAACTTTGGGTTTTTATGTAGAGCTAAGAAAGTTGTTTCCTTCTTCAGTGGGCACATTGCTTGGAGCACTTACTGGAGCTTTGATAGGCCAAGAAACCGAAAGTGGGTTTATCCGAGGAGCGGCGGTTGGAGCCATTTCGGGAGCTGTTTTCTCTATCGAAGTCTTTGAGTCATCTCTTGTTCTTTGGAAATCTAATGAGTCACGTTTTGGATGTCTCCTCTACTTGGTGAGCTGAGATCTTCATTTGAACTACTCATCTGCTCTGTTTTTTTCCAGATTTGATTCGAACTGATTCTTGTTTCTTGTTAATCTTTGTGTAGATTGATGTCATTGTTAGTCTGATAAGTGGTAGACTTGTGCGGGAACGAATAGGTCCAGCAATGCTAAGTGCGGTTCAAAGTCAGGTACAGTTTTTTATTAGCAATGTGTTATTGGTTCCATTATCAGCAATGAGATCTCCTCTAATCATATTCATCTCTCTTCTCACTGATCAGATGGGAGCTGTGGATTCAACTTTCGAAGAGCTCTCGAGTATTTTCGATACCGGTGGCTCAAAGGGGTTAACAGGAGATTTGGTTGATAAAATACCTAAAATCAAAATCACTGGCAAAAACAACTTAGATGCTTCTGGCAACAAAGACTCATGTTCTGTTTGTCTTCAGGTTTTTTGCTCATTTCAGCTCAAACGAAATCTTAATTCCCCAAATGCAGAACCAAAAGGTTTAGTTCTTGATCTTCTTTTGTGTAACTTTTTGCAGGATTTTCAACTTGGTGAAACGGTGAGAAGCTTGCCACATTGTCATCACATGTTTCACTTGCCTTGCATAGACAATTGGCTCTTCAGGCACGGATCTTGTCCAATGTGTAGACGCGATCTGTAATCTCTTTTCTTACCATTTGCACAGCCTCTTCCCTCTCTCTCCTTCTTCTTGTATGGTCGTAAATTCGTAATCATGTGGTTAGAGTCTCTATATATGTACAAAGAAATGAAAAAAAAAAAGTTTTGAAATAAGTTGATCTTAACCAAACCCATTAAATTCAAGACTTTAGATTGTGTGTTGGTCTCACCAAACTTTGAAGTGAGTGATTGAATTTTCGTAAATACAACTACATTCAGTAGTTATGACGTGAAGGAAAGAAATTGAATTCTATGTGTGAATCTATGGCTCGTGTGGGCCTCCAGGAGATAAAATCATGCCAAATCACATTTCTTGATTTGGTTTGTTAATTAGCTCTTCTTACATCTAAACAAAACATTAATAATACTCACCAACACGTAATTAATTACAATGTCAATTTTGGCTAGTGCAATTATTACGAGAGCTTTCCGTGTTGTAACTTGTCATTTGGTTAAATGTTTTACTTAACAAACAAAGTGAATAATAATATGGTTATGTTGATCAGTCTCTATCTTTTTTCATGATGCTTTTTCTAGGTTTGCCTATAAGTCCTCTATATTTGGGGGGTCTTTTGAATTACATGGAACTTTATAAAAACTTTAAACATTTATTTCAAGAGTAGTCTGTTGTATTTAAAGTTTAGTTAAAAGAGTATTCAACGTTGTATCTGGTCATCTGGCACTTTAATTACTTAAATTTATAAAATATGAACCACAGGTTTTTAATCACGGGAAGCAGTATCGACTGAACAACTACTACAAAATTCTACAAGTGTTGTCGTGTGTTGATTGAAAAGTGTTTTTGAAATTCGTTTTCGAAAATGGAATTGCACGAGCTTTGATTAAAATAAAGGTTTCTTTTGGTCAATAGTTCTCACTTAACGCAAGAAGAACAAATATTAGTTGTCTTCACGTGATCTTCCGACAGATTCAAAGTTTTAATTAGTTGGGACATCCCCCAACTGTAATAATATCTTTTTCTCCATCATCATCGTTTCTTCTTCGGTACACGTGGCAGCCACGTGAACCACTCGATAGCCACGTGATCATCGTCAACTGGTTCTGCATATTAAGCCCAATAACCCATCAAGGCCCATACAGTGAGCATAAGCTTTTAAAATTCCGATCCATTAAATCAAACCGGTTAACTCCCGGTTAGATCTGTATATTTTCCGGTTTATGTTTATTCCCTAAACCCTGAGGCCTGAGCTGATGATATATCCTTTTTTCCGACGGCGGAACTCGATTATACAGTTTTCCTCTCTCTCACTCTCTCCGTAGTCTGAGACTCGCCGGAAAAGCTTGTATTGGCTTCTCTTCGATTTCTGGCGGAAGTAAGGATATCACGTGAGCTATGAAGTTCCTCATGCAATCCATTTCTGGTATGCTTTTATGGACTTTTCATCCTCGTGACTAACTAGATAGATCCCATTTTGCATCTGTCATGAATCGATCTTTATCCTTTTGATTCAATCGACTGCACATTCGTCCTTAATGTTAGTTTTTGATTCGACGGAAACAGGGAGGAATCGATCTCTGGTTCGAGCTCTAGTTAGTCGGCGTTACTTCGCTTCATCGCCGGAGGAAATCGCAAAGAGAAATTACGCCAACGATCTGTCGGAATACAACACCGCTGTCAACTCCGTCACAGCTCAGCGCAGGTTTATTTTCCCCCCTTGATTTGTATTGCTCATTGTGTTCAGAACATGGGGGGATCCAATATGAATGTGATGAGATATTGAGATTGAGAACTCTTTTGCCATGATAATATATACTTGGTTACTTCATTGGTCCATGCTTAAATATATGATAAATCTTTTCTTTTTTGGGTAGGCACTATTTGCTGAGGGATGTTTATGATGATATGAAGCTTGATGGTGTGCAGCCTACAGCTGATATCTTCCATTCATTTGTCGTGGGAACGATGAAGGGTGCTCGGTTAAGCGATGCGTTCTTTTTCCGGGAAGAAATGAAAGCCATGGGGATTGCTCCAGATGTATGTCCTATGATCTTGTTGTTTTTTACTCTTACATTGCATAGAATAAACTCGTCTTGTTGATTTATGTTCCTAAGAAAAGGTGAAATATAGAAAATCTAGCAGCTGATTGAGCGATTCCTTATTCAATGATTTAGACTTTACAGAATGAGTCCGTCCATCCGTGGCTTGTGTTGTTCACCGTGCGTTCATTCTTGTAGGTGAACTTGTACAACTTTTTAATTTCCACATGTGGGAAATGCAAGAATGGAAAGGAGGCAATCCGAGTATGTTATCTTCCACTTGCTTTAATGGAAGACCTTTTTTTTTTCTTTTACATTCCTTGATTTTCATTCATTAATGAAACTTTTGGTTGTCTTACTGTAAGGTCTATGACGAGATGAAGAGATATGATGTAAAACCAAATGGACAGACCTTTGTCTGCCTGCTCAATGCCTGCGCTGTTTCTGGCCAGTTAGATCTTGTGTAGGTTACCACTGCTTCTATTGTCTTTTGAGTGCTCACTAATTGAAATGATACTCTTTGATAAGCTTTTATCCCACTTTTCTCTGTTTTAAGTAAGTACTTGTTTATCTCTTCAGCGCTATCTAAGAAGTGATCTAATCTTTTTCTTATCTGACATCAAATAAATTGTTAGATATGCGATAGTTCGGGATATGACTGCTGCTGGTGTTGGTTTGAACCAGTTCTGCTATGCGGGACTCATAACTGCACACTTAAACAAGCAGCCCAGACCAGATAATCTTTCTACTAAGGTAACGTGTAAAGGTTTCTTGTTCAGATTTCCTTTTATTTTTTTTAAAGTAGGTTTTCTCACAGCCTCCTTTTTGCTCAAAAGATTCTCGAGTTTGTGGAGCAGTCAAAAGGCTGGTCAGCAATTGATTCATCAAGGAAGAGTGCAGAAGATGTGATGTTTAGCATCAGTGAAGAAGAGCTGTACAATATTCCAACCGCTGATTATTCCCACAGGACCAGGTTTCTGCAGAGGAATTTGACTGTGTATCACGTAGCATTCAGTGCTCTCGCTGATCTGAAGGATGTAAAAGTAAGATGATCTGTCTATCTAGATTCCAAAATGTCCTGAACTTAGTGGGAATAAAGATAAAGATAAGAAAAGCCAGTTTCGGAGTTTATTTTTGCATCTTACCAGCAATTCCTCATGGCAGGCAACGGAAGCTCTTCTTGAGATGCTTAAGAAAGACGGAAAAGATACTGACACTTACTGCATGCTACAAATCATGAGGTACAATAGAACACACACTTTGATGTTAATTTGCATCTAGATGTTAAAACATAGGCAGTCTTTAGCTACGAAATTAACTTTTGTTACTAGTATACTACACTATTAACTCTCGTTGAGAATCAAAACATGATTAACGTATATGCATCTTATTTTATATCTACGCAGGTGCTATCTACATTCGCAAGACTTTGAGAATGGTCTCAAACTGTTTCAAGATTACATGAGCGCAGACAAAATCCCTGCCATGGAACTATACACGGTAACACAATGATCTGACCTCATAACTGGTGTTTTCTATATTTGCTTTGAGAGTGAACGTCTTCTTTACTATATATGTCTTATAGTTGTTGATTCTCAATTGTCAAACCCCGCAAATGTATATACAAATAAATCTAAATTCTCAACTAACGCATTAGTCGAAGAGAATTATGCTTCTGTCCTGTTTCCCATACTTGGTTCAACATATCTTTGGGTGATATGTATATGCTGAAGATGTCAATTTATTTGTTTTATTTTTACAGACGCTTATAGAAGGAGCTATGACAGGATACACCGATAATGGAATGAAGATTGCTCAGGACACTCTGGTAATGCTTATTGGCTCGAGCTGTACTGAAAAAAAGAATCTATGAAGTAAACAAAACACGGGCCAATAGTAGAGCCTGATGACAATTTGTTTGTAAATGCAGATCCAAATGAACGAACGCAATTTCTTCTTAGACCCAAGAACTGGAAGCAATCTGTTACTCAAAGCCGCTGGTGAAAAGGTAAAAATCTTGAACTTCCCCTAAAAACTTTGGAAATATCTTACTGATATAAAGAGTTGGCTTAGTGAAAGTTAAAAAAAAAAAAACATTTTCTTTATGGCAGACGGGAGGGTACACAGTTGCAAATATGATATGGGATCTGATGCTAGCTCGGAATATTCTACCAACACTAGCTGCTGTTGAAGCTTACTACAAGGGCTTGAAAGTAATAAAAAACCTTTTTCTTATTTGACCACAAACTTTCTTTCTCTTGGTATTAGTTATTGATGGTTTTTGTGGTGTGGTAATCATAGGAACGCGAAATACCAGAGGATGATCCGAGACTGATGTTAGTGACGCGAACATACAATAACTTGCGGCTTAGGGAAGGGACATTACCTAATAGGCGTTAAAGCAAAGGGACCAAGAGGAAGAAAGATGGTATCATGGCTTCTTCGTTTTCTACTTCTATTTGCTTATTGGGATCTCTGTGAACCATCTGGGTATTTTAAAACCAGTTCGTTTAGATGAATAAGGAAATTTCACCTAGATGATGACTGGATATTATTCTGATTTGATTTCAATTACTTAACCTTGAGAGCTTCATACAAAGCGACAACGTTTTAAATAAGCCAACGCCTGTTTGGTTTATAAAGATCAGCCTGTTCACTCTTAAATGCACCCGTTTGGTTTTTTGATAAAAGACAATCTGGGAAAAAGAGAAAAAAAGAAAGAAAGAAAGAGAAACTATACATTCTGGTGTATCCATTTGCAGAGGTAAATAGAAGCAATAGTAGTTTCTGAATCACCAGATTACAGCAGATATGTGACACCTCTCTCGAGGATTTTTTAACCACAACAGCCACCTCCCTGAGAGATCGTACCATCTCTTCCTCCAGCTGCACCTTGAGTACGCCCGTAACCAATCTTGATACCTGATGACTGCAAAATTTAGAGAGACCAAGGGAATTGAATCACATTGTAACACAATCGAGGGATTAGAGAACACCAGAAGACTAAGTATATTGCCAGATTCAACAAGGAAATTACCTCGTTGGATACATCAAAGACACCATCCTGAATGTTCTGGAGGATCTTGGCAGCAGTCTCTATGAAGGCCTGTTGGAATCCAGAAAAAGAAGACAAAAGTCTCCATGTGATTACAGCCAAATAACAGGATGGGGAAAAAGAGTTGCAAGGAAGAAATGTCACCTCCTCAACGTTTTGAGCAGTTCTTGCAGATGCTTCTAAGAATAGCAGGCCATGTTCTTTGGCAAACTGTTGACCTTCCTCTTTGCTAACAGCTCTCTTGTGAGCAAGATCACATTTGTTCCCAATCAGCATAATACTCATGTTAGGATTTGCATGTTGCCGAGCATCCTCCAACCAGCTTGCCAGATGGTTAAACGTCTCTCTCCTGCAACCCAAAGAACCAAGAATTTTGAGCTTCAGAAAGATCAAAGCATGAAAAACCTCAATGATAAAACTCTTGCAATTCTTCATGTCCTTCATAACTTTCAAAATTCCAAAACAATGGAGGAAAAATATCTATTTTAGCAAGAATTTAAGATGGATGGTTAACTTAACATCCTCCCAAACAAGCATTGCCAATATTATAGCCAAGGATTTTGTTCAGATAAAAGTAACTTCCCAATTTCCAAAACCTTTCCAACAGTCTAGGTTTATCAAATCACAAATACAGAACCAATCACTTCCAAAACCTTGCTGGGGAATTCAGAAGTTCGAGCTGATATATATTGTCGCAAGGCAAAAACTAACCTGGTGATGTCATAAACCAGTAAAGCTCCGGCTGCTCCTCTGTAGTATGATCTGGTGATGGATCTAAAAGATTCTTGTCCAGCCTAAAAAATATCATACGAAACTTTAATCAGAAAGCACAACTCCAACACATACATCATCTAATGGAAGAACTATTGACCAGAAGAAATCACAACAAGGAATGCACTGGTGAACTCAGCTTCTATTACAATAAGCCTATGAAACTTAATCAAGAACCGTGCAATGATTAACTTTTTTGAAATTTTACCCCACTTTGAGTCTCTGGACATGATTTTCAAACATAATTTTTGGTATTGGCAATTCTAATGAGGCATTGTTTATATAAAAACGAAGAAATTGAATTGATTATGACAATTAATCTTCTTAATCACATCCTGCCTTAGGGAGAAAAAAAAAACAATCCTAATCGATAAAACGTGATTAGTTCCCTGATGACCTAATTACGACCAAGAGAAGAGAGAGGAAGCGTACGGTGTCCCAAATTTGGAGTTTGATGGGGCGTCCATCGACGGTGACCATCCGAGCACCGAACTCAACACCAATGGTGAGATCGTGGACTGGTTGGAACCTCTTATCAGTAAATTGCAGAAGCAGACACGATTTTCCCACACCTGAAACGACAAAAAAAACAACAACGAAAACACATGAAAATCGGCACGAAATGGATTTAACCCAGAAAAATAAAACAATTGGGAATTAAGAAAGGTGAAAGATCGGTCTCTCACCTGTGTCTCCGATGATTATGTACTTGAAGAGATAATCGTAAGACATGGTTGATGAATTTGAGCAAGGTCGATGATGAATTAGCGCAGGTCGATGGGTTCGAGAGAAGGAGATGTGAAAGAGAGGAAGAAGAGATTGAAGAGTACAAGTCACCGACGTGCTTTTTGATTTCGAGGTTTCTCGATGAAGAAGCTATCTTCTCCTTCTCATCTTTTATAATCTTTTTACTTAATTACTAAAATTAAAGGGATCTAATGACGAATTATCTGAATAATTGTTTTTCTTTTGTATCCTTAAGTTTCAACAGTAAATAAAAATCCACACAAAATACTCTATAGTATAATTTATTAATTATTATAGTCGTTTTAGTTAATTATTTAAAAACAGAGGGACCAGATGAAAAATATCTGGGAAACAAATTAAAGCTTAAAATCCATCTCTGCCTTTGGCTCCGTCCACTCTGACTCGACTAGTGCATCATCCATTGTTGGGCATTTGATAGTTTAAAGTGGGCTTTTTTATTTTTTTATAATGTGGGCTTTTTTCTTTGATGTTGAATGGCTTGGTTAGTGGATTTCGAGACCAGCATAAGTTTCTTTTTTCTATTCATCTGAAGCATGGCGCAGTCCATAATCGCTAAATTGATGATACAAAAGAACTTGCACATCAAAACTGTGAACTTACCAGAAATTTGCATTAGCAAAAGCTTCTTTTATTATATGATGGGGAATACACACGTACCTTGATACAAGGCTACTAATATCAATTGTGTCCGGATTATCACGGTAGTATGCTCTGTTTCATATCTCTTATGGAAATTACATAACTGTGTTTAAGATGAATGTTCTAGTGGGAAGATAAGAAGAACTCAAATCCTACATTAGAGATGAGTTCCTTACAAATGCTTATAGTCTACAATGGCAAATTCGAGAAGCAAATTCGAAACAGAGTTCCATCCATTAGAGAACAGGGGATGTTATTTCATCCCAAACTCAAACCGATCTTAGTTATGTTATTTCGTATTTTTTTGGGTATTTTACCTTCAAATTATTTGATTAATTTCATGCTTTAAGGAGAATTTGATTAAAATGAATATACAAGAGTTATGAATTTGATTATATTCTCTTATTCTACTAATCACGAAATATTTAGAGAATATGTAATTATCGTTTAAAGAACTATCGTTTTATTCATAAAAACTCTGTAAATTACCAATTTGATATACTTCTATCAAATTATTTATATTTTTTAGTTGTGTTAATTCGTTTTTTTTGGGTGTATTTATCTTAAAAAGATGGGATTAAATTTCATGATTTAAGGAGAAGAATCTTTTGAGAGATTCGAAACCGCGATAGCATTCCTTGTTCCTCCTTTTCTATTTACCTTTCTACTTTTGCCATCATCTTCGTCGATCTACTTCCCCCAAAGTCTAACCCTAAAGCCCCCAAATTTCTCCTGATCAAAACCTTGTTGTATAAATCCTGAATCTCTGAAGAAACTTCGAAGATTTGGGTTTCTCAATTTGGTTGAGAAATTCGCGATGAATCGCAATTTTTCACCAGCTGCGATGCCACCGATTTCATCAATGACAATAGATAATTCATTCTCTCCTCCTCCATCTTCCGGCGACTTACCTGAAATCCCAGATGCTTGGTACGGCAACATTCAGTATCTGCTTAATATCTCGGTCATTGGTCTCTTATGCTGCGTCTCCATCTTTCTCTTCGTTAAGCTACGCAGCGACCACCGTCGTATGCCTGGTCCTTCTGCTCTCTTCTCTAAGCTCCTCGCCGTTTGGAAAGCCACGTGTCGCGAGATCGCTCGTCACTGTGGTGCTGATGCTGCTCAGTTTCTTTTAATTGAAGGTGGAAGCTTTGTGCTTCTTTTCTCCATTGCTGTTTTAGCTGTTTCGGTTATGCTTCCGTTGAATTTATATGCTGGGACTGCTTTGTTGAGTGATGAGCTTTCGAAAACGATGATTACGCATATTCAGAAAGGTTCAGCTTTGCTTTGGCTGCATTTTGTGTTTGTTGTTATTGTTGTTGTTATCTCGCATTTTGGAATCGCTGCTATTGAAGCTAGGTTGAAGTTTACTAGGTTTAGAGATGGGAATGGGAATATCAGTGACCCGAACGCGAATTCTACTGCTGTGTTTACTATAATGGTGCAGGGTTTGCCTAAGAATTTAGGGTCTGATAGAGTTGAGTTTGAAGATTGCTTTAGGCTGAAGTACCCTGGGAAAGTTTATAAGTTTATTGTTCCCATGGATTTGTGTGCTTTGGATGATCTTGCTACAGAGTTGGTTCGTGTTCGAGATGAGATTACTTGGTTAGTTGCCAAGATGGACTCTAGGCTTCTACCGGATGAGTATGAGAATGTTGGAGATAACGGACTAGTGTTCTGTGTGTGTTCTTTGTGGGTTAGGGTGAAGGTTTTGTGGTCTCAGATTACAGAGAGGTTTGGATTTACAGATGATGAAAAACTGAGGAAGCTGCAAGAACTGAGAGCTGATTTGGAGTCTCAGTTAGCAGCTTATAAAGAAGGACGAGCACAAGGCGCTGGGGTTGCTTTTGTGATGTTTAAGGATGTGTACACAGCTAATAAGGCTGTTCAGGATTTTCGAAACGAGAGATCAAGGCGTACTGGAAAGTTCTTCTCTGTCACAGAGCTGCGATTACAGAGAAACCAGTGGAAAGTGGACAGAGCACCCTTGGCTACTGATATTTATTGGAATCATCTGGGATTGACAAAAGTTGCTCTTATTGTGCGAAGAGTGATTGTTAATACTATTCTACTGTTGATTCTTGTGTTTTTCAGCTCCCCATTGGCCTTGATCAGTGCATTGGTAAGTGCCGGGAGAATCTTCAATGCTGAAGCATTGGATAGTGCTCAGTATTGGCTCACTTGGGTGCAAACTTCTGGCTGGATTGGATCTCTGATTTTTCAGTTCCTGCCCAACGTCTTCATATTTGTTAGTATGTACATTGTAATCCCTTCTGCGCTCTCGTATCTTTCCAAGTTTGAGCGGCATCTAACAGTGTCTGGGGAACAAAGAGCAGCTCTCTTGAAGATGGTTTGCTTCTTCCTTGTGAACCTCATCATTCTCAAGGCTCTTGTGGAGTCGTCACTGGAAAGTGCACTCCTGAAAATGAGCCGTTGCTATTTAGATGGTGAGGATTGCAAGAGGATTGAAGAATACATGAGCCCTTCCTTCTTATCAAGGTCATGCGTTTCAGCTCTAGCTTTTCTCATCACAAGCACGTTCCTAGGAATCTCCTTCGATCTACTCGCTCCAATCCCGTGGATCAAGAAGAAAATTCAAAAGTTCAGGAAGAATGACATGCTTCAGCTTGTCCCCGAGCAAAATGAAGAGTACGCTTTGGAAAATCAAGAGCCAAGCAGTAACCTTGAGACACCACTTCTCCCTGAAAACATGTTTGAGTCTCCAAGATTCGGGGACATAGAACCTATGAGCCAAGACCTCTCTGAATACCCAATCAGCCGAACCTCACCAATCCCTAAACAGAAATTCGACTTTGCCCAATACTACGCCTTCAATCTCACCATCTTTGCCTTAACAATGATATACTCTTCATTCGCTCCACTCGTGGTCCCTGTAGGCGCAGTTTACTTTGGTTACAGATACATTGTCGACAAATACAACTTCCTTTACGTGTACAGAGTCCGTGGCTTCCCTGCAGGGAATGAAGGAAAGCTAATGGACACGGTTTTGTGTATCATGAGATTCTGTGTCGACCTGTACCTCGTCTCAATGCTGCTCTTCTTCTCAGTTAAAGGAGATTCCACAAAGCTTCAAGCCATATTCACACTTGGAGTGCTTGTGATGTACAAGCTTTTGCCTTCGGATACAGACCGGTATCACCCAGCTTTACTAAGAAGTATTCAGACCGTCGATAGCATCATCGACGGACCTGTGGATTACGAAGCTTATTCTCACCCAAACTTCGATTGGGACACTTACAACAACAGATGATTCTACGACCTTTTAAGTCTTACAAATTTTGCTCTTTGACCAAATACAACTGGAATCTATTTGTATATCTCTTCTTTGTGTATATTCCATCTTTTGTGCAATTATTTTTTGTTCACGGGTTAAGTTTGCAAGATTTATCAGTTGAGTCCCTTTAATCATTAATTTTGGGGTTGTAATAGCTTCATTCTTAAAATATGGGGTATGAAATCGGAAGAAAGAGAATTATAAAAATAGTAGGTGGGACCCAGTGTTCTCTGAAGTGAGTATATCAGAGTTCTCTTTTCAACACATGGACTGTTACACTCACCTAACGACGACGAAGAAGAACCAACATAGATCTCTTCTCTTCCTCTCAAACTCACTAAGCTTCATTGTTACCCCAAATAAACCCTAATTTTGCTCTCACTATTCGAAGATCTAAAATCATCTCGCATTTTGATTTCCGAATACTTTCCTGAGTTTTGCTGGTCATGATTTCTCATTTGCTCTTTGTTTTCCCGAGAAAAATCTTCAGGAGAGTAGGATAATCTCTCGAGTTTCGAAATCGTTTCCAATGTCGTGCTGTTTCTTCAAGACTACTCTGTTCTTGATCCCGATTTTGATGTTACTGAGCTTCGGGAGCTGCAATGGTCGAATCTTCACCTTCGAGATGCACCATAGATTCTCCGACGAAGTCAAGCAATGGTCCGATTCCACCGGGAGATTTGCTAAGTTTCCCCCTAAAGGAAGCTTCGAATACTTCAACGCTCTCGTCCTCCGTGATTGGCTAATCCGTGGCCGTCGTCTCTCCGAGTCGGAATCGGAATCGGAGTCGTCGCTTACTTTCTCCGACGGCAATTCCACTTCTCGTATCAGCTCTCTCGGATTGTTAGTTTCCTTTTGCTCACAATTTTTGATAAAACTTCTCTGTTTTAGGATAAGTCTGATTTTATTTTATTTTCTGTTTCAATTTTTCTGATATCAGTTTGCATTACACGACGGTGAAATTGGGTACTCCGGGAATGAGATTCATGGTGGCGCTTGATACAGGAAGCGACCTCTTTTGGGTCCCTTGTGATTGCGGCAAATGCGCACCAACCGAAGGAGCCACTTATGCTTCTGTAAGTTTAACACTTTAAGCAACTACACAGTTGTTGAGTTTACTCATCTTACCAATTGAATTATATAAGTTTCCATCTTGATTTTGGGTTTCGATTTGCTGTGTTTAGGAGTTTGAACTCAGCATTTACAATCCTAAAGTTTCAACTACAAATAAGAAGGTCACCTGCAACAACAGTCTATGTGCACAGCGTAATCAGTGCCTTGGAACATTCAGCACTTGCCCTTATATGGTGTCTTATGTCTCTGCTCAGACTTCGACATCTGGTATTCTTATGGAAGATGTTATGCACTTAACAACAGAAGATAAGAATCCAGAGCGTGTTGAGGCATATGTCACATTTGGGTTAGTAGCTGTTAGCATCTTAGCAATGGCTTCTTGTGTTTCAGTTCAATGCAGCAAGTTCCTGAAAATGTGAATTATGTGCAGATGTGGACAGGTTCAAAGTGGTTCTTTTCTTGACATTGCAGCACCAAATGGTTTATTTGGTCTTGGCATGGAAAAGATATCGGTTCCAAGTGTTTTGGCGAGGGAAGGTCTGGTTGCTGATTCTTTCTCCATGTGTTTCGGTCATGATGGAGTTGGAAGGATCAGTTTTGGGGACAAGGGTAGTTCTGATCAGGAAGAGACACCGTTTAATCTCAATCCTTCACAGTAAGTGGTGATTCACTTATGCGCTAAATTGGAAATTCTGTTCCTTTGTGGATGGCACCTTTAAGCCGTGGTTAAATTCATTGTTGCAGTCCAAACTACAACATCACGGTGACTCGGGTACGTGTGGGGACTACTTTAATAGATGATGAGTTCACAGCTCTCTTTGACACCGGTACATCATTTACTTATTTGGTTGATCCAATGTATACGACAGTCTCTGAGAGTGTAAGCATCTAAACACCATCATATTCGTGTTTCTTCCGCATGATGCTGAGTTTTGATAACTCTATGATTCACATTATCTTCTTCAGTTCCATTCTCAGGCCCAAGATAAGCGCCATTCACCGGATTCAAGGATTCCATTTGAGTATTGTTATGACATGAGGTATGAGTTTGTATCTATCCACGCTCAATGTCTATTTTTCATTGTCACTCAAATCTTAACATTTTTCTTGTAAACGGTGTGATTAGCAATGACGCGAATGCCAGTTTGATACCGAGTTTAAGCTTAACAATGAAAGGAAACAGTCACTTCACCATCAACGATCCTATAATCGTCATCTCTACTGAGGTTATACTCTCTGTCTACTTCTTTCTCTATTGCTCCGTCTCTTCTTCAACCAAATCTGTTATCTGTGTGCTGATACTATTAGAATCTCTGCATTTCCTCAGGGCGAACTTGTATATTGCCTGGCCATTGTCAAAAGCTCTGAACTCAACATTATTGGGCGTAAGATCAGTTTTTCTTCCTATCAATCATGGAACATCCGCTAAATAATGACATTGTTTACTCTTAATGAAACAGAAAACTACATGACCGGGTATCGTGTAGTATTCGACAGGGAGAAACTCGTCTTAGCTTGGAAAAAGTTTGACTGTAAGTTTCCTCTTACGTGTGTTATATATCACTAAAACCCTCTGTTTCCTAACTTATGATCTGTGAATATCTCTTAACGCAGGTTATGATATCGAAGAGACAAACACAACTGTTGCCGGAACAAACAAAACAGCAGCGGTAGCTCCAGCAATGGCAGCTGGAATAAAGACTCATAACAATTCCTCAGAGCTACACAAAACAAACCAAACCATCTCCAAAAGTAACTCCTCCCCAAACCAAATATCCAAAACAGTAGATGTATGGTCTTTTTTCAGATTTGTGTTCATATTACTTCCACTTGTGTAGATTTGTAAGCCCCATCCAAAACACATGCCAATAGTATTTTTTTTGTATCATAACGACACTATAGGGATTTTTTCAGGAAATATATGCTCTTCATACGCATCTTACTATCTTTGCAAATTCTCGTCTTTTTTCTCTTCAATAATGAGGTAGTTAAACCGAGATAAACCGAACCAAAAGGGAATTTGGCTGTAATGTTGAACGCCGAATATTCTAAAGGAAATTAAATGGGTTCCACATTGATAACCTGCCTCGGCAAGTGGCCAACGCTCGACACTTTTACACGACCGAGACAATGAATCTTTCATTTTTTCGTCATTTTATTCTAAAATTCCAATATTGGTTCGAGTCTTAGATATAATTTTTAGTATTGGATTTGAAAATACACTCATTAATCATTGTTAAATATACTAAAATCACTCTGATAGCATTGTTTAGTATATCATCATATGATAATGCATCGTTTGTCCATAGTTAAAAGTTAAAACTGTATTCTATAAACTGTAAATCGTGTGATAATGTTAACATTTACAGACTATGTATCAATTTGATTATTAAAAAGCAACCAACGACTATTATGAATATACAGTAGTTTTTGGTGAGTATGAATATACAGTAGTTTGTTAAGATAGTTTTGAACAAATCCACATTTTTACGATCATATCTCATAATAACCATAAAGCCATATATACATTGCTATTTATCATATCCAATGACTAAAGTGAATATTGTTAAATATGCTAGTAGTATTTGTTAACAAATTTATCTTATGCATATATTAATATTATATATTAGCCTTAACAACAAAAAAATCTATGACTTGATTTTTTCCCATATATACTAATTAGAAGATTATGTAAGAAATAAGAAAAAATGGATACTGTATCCCTGATTTGGAAAACAGAGATTTTAATCCTTCTATAAATATTTTCATTTATTTGCAATCTTACAATTACATATGTTTTATATAATGGTATATCTATTATAGTATAATATAAATTCAAAATTAAGTCGAAAGTTGACCACATAACTTAGCGTTTTTCTCTCTTCGGAACTTTTTTTTTTGTGTAATTTAATTTATACAGGAAAATTAATTTAGGGGAAATAAATGATTTAATTGTTTGACCTATTTTAAGAGAATTAAAAAAAGAAAGATTTTTTTATTTTTGTGAAAAGATTAGATCAAATCTTACATGGTAATTTTCTAATGTCAACGTCAACAATCCTGCCATTAGCTTTTTGGCCAATCAGATTCATCCAACCAAAGAAAAACAAAAGTGTGTTTTTTTCCTTGTGTTTACTTCAAGGGTAATTTAGTAACTTCTAATATCCGCGGTAGCCAAGTAAAACCAAAACCAAACGAAAAAAAAACAAATGGAAAGAACATATAAAATCGAATAAAAAATAAAGGAGAGAGAGAGAGAGAGAAGAGAAGAGAAGAGGAGACTACACTGCTCCATCATCTTCTCCTTCTGGGGATTTTTTTTTGGAAAAATCGTTCTGTTACCTTTTTTTTGCCCATTACTCAAACCCTAACCCTAATTTTCTGAAATCGCAGAGAGAGAGAGAGAGAGGTTTCTTCGAATTCTTTCATCATCAATTCGCTAACTTTGTTTTTTTGGGGTTAAATCGATTAATCGTTATTTTATTAGATACTGTCGATCGGAGCTAATCGACTCTCTCTTAACAAACCCTAATTTTTTGGTCCTCTCTCATGGCTTCCGCCACTTCCAATAACCCTGCTTCTTCTTCTATGTCTCCTCGTCGTATCAGCGGGAATCACGGCAGCCCCACCGCTTCCGTAGCACAATCACCTCGCCGTCCTTCTCGGCAGGTTTCTTCTCCGTGGACTCAAATCGTCCGCGGCGAATCAGAGCCGATCGCCGCCGCCGCCGCTGTAGCCGGTCCTTCCTCTCCTCAATCCAGGGCTCCGATCGAGCCGATTGCTTCTGTATCCGTTGCTGCTCCAACTGCTGCTGTTTTGACGGTGGAGGCGGCGGCTGGTGATGAGAAATCGGAAGCATCTGGTGGTCAGGACAATGCTGGAAAGAAACCAGTTTGGAAAAGGCCGTCTAATGGGGCTTCTGAGGTTGGACCTGTCATGGGAGCTTCTTCGTGGCCTGCTCTTTCTGAGACCACCAAAGCTCCTTCCAACAAGTCTTCTTCTGATTCGTTAAAAAGTCTCGGTGATGTACCATCATCATCGTCAGCATCATCATCTGTCCCCGTTACTCAGGTACGAAACGATTATTATGACCTTATTGATTATGTGGTTACTGAAATGCTTCATGGAAGTATAGAAAAGTTTGAGCTTTTGCATATTGACTATTTGTGTCGTATTGACTATAACTGTTTATCATAGAGAATAATGTAAATTCTTGGTTTGTGAATGAATCTTAGCTTAAGCTTTTTTTGTTGGATTTTGTATACTGCAACTTCGTTATCTGAATGTTTGTTGACTAACTAGGATAAAGGCAGATGCGTCTTAATACCTTCCTGTCGGATTGTGATGCATATTGAGCATCAATGTATAAAAGTCTTTGAGTAGTTTCTGTTCAAAGTTCTCTCTTTTTATTTACTGAATTTGTAATGTCGATACTTAAATGCTTATTTTGATGTACGCCTTCATTTATCAGTGTGTTATCCAACTCTCAGTAATTCTATTTATCCTGATTCAATAGTAAAGATGCTTCTTTGTCTTTAATTTAGGGAATTGCAAATGCTTCTGTTCCTGCACCAAAGCAAGCTGGCCGTGCAAACCCTAATCCAACTCCAAATCACTCGCGCCAGAGATCATTTAAACAACGCAATGGCGCCTCTGGATCAGCTAATGGTACTGTTTCTCAACCATCAGCGCAGGGTTCATTTACCGAATTGCCTTCGCACAACCCTTCTCCTAGAGGCCAAAACCAGAAGAATGGCTTTGCGTCACAAAACCATGGTGGTACTGAAAACCCATCTCAACGAGACTCCTACAGGAACCAAAACGGTAATCATCACCAAAGTCACGGTGGCAGGCGCAATCAGGAGCACGGGAATCAAAATTGGACTTTTCAAAGAAGTTTTAACGGGAGAGAAGGAAATGCGCAATCGCAAAGAGGTACTCCAGCTTTTGTAAGACATCCATCACCAACTGTGCAGCCAATTCCTCAGTTTATGGCAGCTCAGCCTTTTCCCAGTCATATACCCTTCCCTACTGGTGAGACACATTGAAAATCACGTCTTTGAATTTCATTTATGATTTGCTAATGCGTCTTCTCCGTTTCAGAATTGGCACAGTCGTCGTATTATCCCCGTATGCCTTACATGACACCTATTCCGCATGGTCCGCAGTTCTTCTACCATTATCAAGATCCTCCGTTACACATGAAACTGCATAAGCAAATACAATATTATTTTAGGTAGTACCCTCGTATTTAATTTCTCTTATTCTTCTCGACGATGAAATTCCCACTGATCAATTCACTATAGGGAAATACTAATTTAGATGCAAATGTGTCTTTTGTTACAGTGATGAAAATTTGATTACAGACATATACCTTCGAGGGTTCATGAATAATGAGGGTTTTGTTCCGCTACGTGTGGTAGCTGGTTTCAAAAAGGTAAACTAGATGTATTGTCTTTCATACTGGCCCAGTTCACTTCTCTCCGTTTATATTATAAACAGTAGAATTAAGAGTTTCATTTCTGTATAATTCAACAAATGTTTTTTTTACTGATTAGGATTAAGGCGAATTTGTACTTACTACTTAGTCCAATAGGATCTTTGATTCTTTTGTGACTATTTATATAAAGATGTGGCATGCATGTACAAACTTTCAGCAAATGGATATGCTCTTAAGATAGTTGAAATATGTTAACAGTGGGCATGTATTGAGAAATTCGATTGTGAATCCTTCGTTTGTTCTTATATACTGTGTTGCATAATGTTGAACCTGAACAAGTAGGACTTATTAGCTAGCTGCACAGTAGGCTCTACACCAATTTTTTTTTGCTTTTCTTTTTCCTTATCCTAGTTACTATAACATTTTGTTGCTTTGTACTCGTCAAGAGTTCTGTTATTATTCTCTGTGAATTTTATCTATGTTTTGTTTTTTCTCTCTCCTACTTCAGGTTGCAGAACTTACAGATAATATCCAGCAGATAGTGGAGGCTCTTCAAAATTCACCTCATGTTGAAGTGCAGGTATTTTTTGTATTATGTGTCCTTTAATGTGTAAACTATTGAATTCCATCGTCTTTCCTTGCTAGTAGTATGGTAGTGTGTGATTGAACTTAAACCTTTCTATTAGGTATTTGATTTTGATTATTCTGAGAGATAGCTTATCAAAACTGGTGGAACTGAAAAAATAATCTTCGTGTTACCTCTTTGTGTGCTTGGAAAACTTTTACCTTTATTTAATTGGACATACTTTTTTCTTCTTCTCAGGGTGACTTCATAAGGAAGCGCGATAATTGGCAAAATTGGGTGCTAAGGAGGAACCCTACAGGTTCCGGCCCCCAATCTGTTGATAGGGCAGATGCAGTGGCAAAACGACTTGGAAACTTGTCAGTTGATCAGAGTTCGGCTGATCCCATTGGTGGTTCGAGCAGTCAGTTGCAACCTACAGAAGCTCTTTCAGATGATCAGCAACAGTCTTCTAGTACTGCTCCAGTGAGCAACCACAACGCCCCAGATGGTGCAAACCGTTGAACCATCAAGTTTGGGGGCTGTTGGTTAGTGTTGGACATGAATATATTATTTTGTCTTGCCCAAAATGAGGAAAACAATAATGAAGGGGAATCAAAAAAGAAAGAAAAGAGATAAAAGCATAAAGAGAAGAGACGCATATGAAAAAAAAAAAAAAAGGATCAAACATTTGTGATTCTTCTAGCTAGCGGAAACTTTGGCATATTTATGGGTTCTTTTTTTTTTTGGTTATTTTTGGATGCTAATAACTTTTTTTTATGTTTATGCTACATATGCTATGATCATTATTATGGTTGCTTGTAGCCATTGTTATGGTCTGGGATTTATTGGTTTTGCTTGCTAATACTCTCTTATAACCCCTGTTACTGTTTTTTTGTTCTGTTCTGGATTTCAATATTTCGATTGTTTTTATGGGTTTGAGAGAGTTAAAATAAGAGGAGTAGACTCGTGAATCTCTTCTAATTCTTCAAGCAAAAAGAAACTTTACTTGAGAGAAAGACTTGTGAGTCTCTTATACCTTAGCAACTTCGTCGGTGTGAGAAAAAAACAAAGTGTACCTTTATTTGAATTTCTATACCTAACATTGTAAGACGAACAAGTAACACGCCAAAAACATGTACAAAAACGGCAGCGTCTTGTGGTTTGCTTTGCTGTGAACATGAAGCAAACACGTGCTTTAACGCTCTACTGGCTGGCATTGTACTGCTGTGTTATGTTGTGTATGATTTTGAATGGAACAGTAAACCATTTAAAAAAATACAAAAATTGGAGAGTCGCTATGTAATTAAGAATTTAAAAGTAATAACATTAAATAACTGTTCTTGTATTTTTCAGTTCGATCAAGAAATAACTGTATTTTTATTTTTATTTGCAAAATCAGCCTAAGGCATTTCGTATGTTACAAGATTATTTAAACACTAACTTACCAAAACAGCAAAAAGGTTAATGTGTCTTATAAGGCATTTCGTAAGTATGATAGTTTATAAATAGCATGGATTCTATGTTTTATAAAAATAAAATAACACAACTTCATACATAAGTTTAAATACAATGTAGCAAAAAGGTTAATGTGTCTATTCAAAAGTTATAAATAATTCATAGTGTGTATAGCGTTTTAACCGTGAAATTTTCCCTTTGTTATCATCAGTTTTCACATGTGTGTTAATTCATATTGAAATTATTTGGTTCACTTTTTGACTAGTTAGGTACTTACTTATTTCTCATAAATGTTTTACATTATTGCAGCGAATTAAGCTTAACGTAATAACAGTATAATGTAGATCTCTCGTAATAATGAAAGCTGACTTTTCTACACCTAAAAGTCTAAGACGATCTAGTTATCCAAGGCCCTCTCTACTTGATTTAGTCATAATTATATCTAATTAAACACTCACATAATATCAGAATATTCTATATGTTCACCCAAATGTGGAAAATAATCAGAAACGGCCCAAGAATAGGTTCAATGTCACAATCCATGCGAAACAAAAAATCAGAACTATTCTTGATAGACTAAGAAAATAGTAAACCCTAATTCACAAAACACACCAAAAATATAGAAAGTTGTCTCAATTATTCTTACCATTTTGGAGATGTCAAGTACACAATCCCACCCATCTTGACTATCCAACGGTTAGCATTCTTTTGGCTCTTTCAACTCCAAGTTTTTTCCTTTATTTATTTTTATTGCTAATTTTAGCAGTAAATTATTACGTCTACTTTGCTTCCGTACGGTCTAGAGACAACCTACGGACAGATGATGATTGTACATACCAGTAGACTTACAGAATCCAACGGTTATTGAACTCACGGGTCATTCATATTGTTCGTTGGATTATAAATTTGAATGTAAACGAACATGAATAATTAAAAACAAGTTGAGATTTGTCTCTTCATCAAATCAAATCACTTGTCCACCGAGTTCGAGTCTTTTTTCAAGCCAACGAGTCTATCTTAAACCCTTTTACGTCTCTAAATATATAGAGATGTAATTAGTATTTTATTTCTTCACCACCAAACAATGTTTTATAATTGTAGGAAATCGAGATATATAAAACAATGAATTATTTTGCACTTACTACTTTTGGTAGGCATATTTCATGTTGTATGATAGTCCGGAAAATTTTATATAACTTGCTAAAACAGAATTTGTTTCCATTTATATGCATTGTTTAAAAGTAAACTAAAGAGGATATTAAAAGACAGAGAAATAGATTTGATGGAGTTTGGGACAGAGCAATATAGTGCTGACACCTGTCCAATCCCCTGAGACGTGACATGTCACACTCCTTTCTTATACAACTTACAAGTTCTCTGCACAATTTTATGATACAATGGACATTTGAATTCACTCGTTACAGACTATACCCCAACTTTATTTTGAGTTTATTTTGCAAAAATGATTTGAGACTGGGAAAATTTGTTTTATTTTCGTCAATGAATATGCGTAGTGACGTCGATACTAACAAAAGTACTACTCTTTACATTCGAATTTTTGGTGGTTGCGAAACGACAACAAAGATCTATGAAATTTGTGTTTCACATTAAAAACTCAAAATGTATTTTGAAACCCAATGTTTGGAAACATGTAAACAAATTAAAGTCTTTGTACTTTTCACCAACAAATGGAAAATATATATCTTCTAACAAATATGAGTATTTGAGGAGCTTGCATTTTCGATAAACAGCTCCTAATGTAGTACTCTTTGCATGTTCAAAAGATGGGACGTTTCCTTGAGGGCTGATTTCAACATTCAGAGAAAAAAAATTATATACATGTACGGAAATGAATAGTTAATCTTGTTGAATAGAATAAGAGAAGAGGAAAGAAAAACAAATATCGTATGTTATTATAGTTTATATATAATCAACTTGCAATAAAGGAAAAATTTGAAAAGCGTGACTAGATATGCACTTGGAGACTGACTTACATAGTAGATACGATAATCGAATATCTAGATATCTGGATGGTACTCATATTATTTGTTTATTACGTATGATCAAAGATTTATTAATATGTATCATCTTCTACTTGGCTTAATTATTAACTAGTTTAGTATTCGTCTCTAATCTTCAAAACAATCAACATAAATATCTAAACTATATTGGTCATATAAAATCTAATACTTTACTATCCACTTGTAATGTTTGTTTTGTTCAGAGTTGGAGACCCACATAAATTGATTTCCCTATCCGTATTGTAAAACAGACTATTGACACTTTGATCAAATCTCGTTGGATGACATGAACACCAATGATTTGAAGTGGGGAACAATTCAATAGTTAACAATATTTTTGTTATTTAAATGCATTTCAACTATACGGTCGATATTATTTGAAATGTTTGCAACTACATATTTAAGAAAACGTTAAGTGCAAATGACCCGTTCTTAAACACTCCGAATCTCATATAAAATAAAGTTTTTTTGTACTAATCAAACATATAATTTTCAGACTTTTAGTTTTGATAGAAACAAATTACATATACGAACACCCAAGTACTACTTTTTATATTCGATAATATTATTCTATCTTCGTTTAAAATATATTAACCACATCAAGAAAAGAGGAATGAAATATTCTAACGGAATTAATGTTTGCTGCCAAAAACAAAAAAAAAACAGAAGAAATTTTTACATTTGAGTTTATTGGTATAGTAGTTAGGATTTTGTGTTTTATTATATATTTAAACGAATTTATTTAATTATTTCTAATACAGAAAGATGTATATATTCTTATCTACTTTCATTTTGTTTTTAATGTTTTATTTCGTCAATACCCTTAGGGGAAAAAAGTGTATTTTGGCAAATTTTCCTTAAATCTAAGAGCAAGAACAAAAATTAAAGTCACACATGAAAGTTGAAAGTGATCCAAAGGGATTTGATATTAGAAAATAGAAAGTGAGATAAAACCAAAAATAATTTTATATATTTGCCTGGCTTTTTACAAGCATCTCACCCCCACTCACTCTTTACATTTAAGGATGATGAAAAATACTTCACTTTTGAAATAATCAAACACCATTTTTAATCTTTATAATAACTCTGACGTTGAAGACATCAACAAACACCTTTAATTACATATAATAGTTTATGGAATTTCTCTTCTTCTTCTTGAAATATATTATTTAATTGGAAATAGTTCAATCCCTCTGTCTCTTCTTCTGGAGTCTTGGACCCAACCCCATCATTCCAGAAATGACCGGCTAAAGTCAAGAACCTCTCTCTGAGCTCTCACCACTTTCTCTCTCTACTCCCTCTCTGCGTGTAGGATACTACTAGACAATTGACAACCAAAGACTAAAGCTGTGTTGTTGGTTCACTTCTGTTCTCTTTTCCAATGTTGTCATCAGCTAAGCATCAGAGAAACCATAGACTCTCTGCTACAAACAAGAACCAGACTCTCACCAAAGTTTCTTCCATTTCATCCTCATCACCATCGTCTTCTTCTTCATCATCATCAACCTCATCATCATCTCCTTTACCTTCTCAAGACTCTCAAGCCCAGAAGAGATCTCTTGTCACCATGGAAGAAGTTTGGAATGACATCAACCTTGCTTCCATCCACCACCTAAACCGACACAGCCCTCATCCACAACACAACCACGAGCCAAGGTTCAGGGGCCAAAACCACCACAACCAAAACCCTAACTCAATCTTCCAAGATTTTCTCAAAGGATCTTTGAACCAGGAACCAGCACCCACAAGCCAGACCACGGGTTCTGCGCCTAATGGCGATTCCACCACGGTCACTGTTCTTTACAGCTCTCCTTTTCCACCTCCTGCAACTGTTCTGAGCTTGAATTCCGGCGCTGGCTTCGAGTTTCTCGATAACCAAGATCCTCTTGTTACCTCAAACTCTAATCTTCATACCCACCATCACCTCTCAAACGCTCATGCCTTCAACACCTCTTTCGAGGCTCTGGTTCCATCCAGTTCTTTTGGTAAGAAAAGAGGCCAAGATTCCAATGAAGGTTCAGGGAATAGAAGACATAAGCGTATGATCAAGAACAGAGAATCTGCAGCTCGTTCCCGCGCTAGGAAACAGGAATGTGCCTCTCCTCTTCCCTCCTAATCTTCTTCTACTCATGTGTATCAAAAAGGGAAGAAAAGAAATGTGGTTTTGCCATCAAATTGCTTTTGATCTAAAAAAAGGTCTCTTGGTTTTGATTCTCATTTGCAGGCTTATACAAACGAGTTAGAACTTGAAGTTGCTCACTTGCAGGCAGAAAATGCAAGACTCAAGAGACAACAAGATCAGGTAAACAAGCAGAGCCAAGTTCTTAATGTTTTACCCTTTTGTAGCACTCATGTCATTAGATCAATTCCTTGTAGTTTAACCAACTTATAAAAAGAGACAGACAGACAGCCTCTGGAGTATATTTGTTTTACACACTTTTTTGTCCAATGACATTTTGGGTGGTTAGATTCTGATACTTCAGTTGTGTGTTTATTATGTGTGTGTGTGTGTGCAGTTAAAAATGGCTGCAGCAATTCAGCAACCCAAAAAGAACACACTTCAACGGTCTTCCACAGCTCCATTTTGAGAAATCTACAAGTCCTTGTTTCTCTTTTGGGGATTGAGATTGTCTCATGAAGAAGTGAAAAAATGGCAAAAGTTTGTACCCTTTTTTATTAGCTATAAGTATAACTAAGCCTAAAATTGTAGAACTAAGATATTGTAGGGGAAAAAAGAAGATGTAAAACAAAAGACCCGGAAAGAGAAAAGGATCTTTCAATTTCCTAAGGCACAGGAACACCTGTCCTGGGTCCTCTCTTAATGTTCTGTCGTTTTCCTATGCAAACCCTTTTTTCACTTCTGTACTAACTTCTACTTGTATTCTTGTTGTAGTAATGTTCTACTTCCTCTTCTAATACTAGTAAGAAAAAAAACCTTATGTTTTACTGTTTAACCAATTTGGTTCTTAAAAGAAGCAAAGGATCAAATGACCAATAGACAAAACAGTGCTCCACTTAAATGATGACAATACCAGAGAAAAGTGAGAAGGGGACCTATCACTGAACATTTAATTTTCTCCCTATCACATTATCACATAAATATCCAATCCTTTGGCTGTCTACCATACAAGCCAACAACTTGCAATATGATTTTGAAACCTCCAAGCCAATGGGAATTAAGTTCACCACTTTTCGGGTTGGTCAAGAGAGAACATGATAAGTTTCTTATTCAGCATGGTCACTCCCCACGTTTTATTTATATTCATAGTACATAGTATTGTAGCTTTTGCTCTAACTGGTCACCATCAAAAACACTAGGTGTGTTTGTATTCATTTGGTTTATCAAGAGAATAGTTTTTATCTTCTTTTGGCCCAATTTCATTTACCTGACAGTGATAAGTCTTGTTGATCCACTTTTGGTTGTTGATATATTGCTGTGTATTCTTTTAAGCAACCAAAAGTGGACATCAAGAGCTAATATGGTGTAAATATAGTGGACATTAAGATAAAGAAGAATAGTTACCAAAAGTGGGACTATGACTAGAATCTATCCTCACATTATATGGTTACACTTAGAGCCCCTCAAATAGGCATCCAATACTTTAAATCATGCTTCTACTTTCATTCCAGTCAATAAGAATCCTAGACTTCAAGAAACTTTAAACGAAAAAGTTGGTTTATTCACCTGAAACTACACACCTATAATGTTTTTCAATTGGTTACATCAATGTTTCCCATCAAACATTCATACTTAAAAATGCTACCAGAACTTGGCCACAAGCCTAAAAGAGAGTTTAGAAGAGATGATCAGGTAACTAGTACAGAGGACAGAACGAACCATTGATAAGTTGCTGCAGATACAAGCTGATACCTTCACTCTGACCATTTTATTTCTTTTTGGGTGCAAAAGCAAAAGTCATTAAGCTTTTGATGCATCACCTTCCTCCTCAAGTATTTTTCCATCCTTTGGAACCAAGCATGGAATCCCATCTTTGATCTAGCGTGTTAAGAGAAGCAAAATCAAGTCTTAAACATTGAATCGTGAACATGAAGTGAAATCTAAAAAGAACAAGAAGAATATCATTAAGAAGAAAACAGCCGACCAATCACTTTAGCATATGATTATTCCATCAGTGAATCCCAAATCAACACCAAGAATAAATTCATTTTAAACATTATTTAGTATGAAGCAAATGAAGAATAATGAAAGAATCAAAGTCTATATATATATACACATCTCAATCTTTGATTAGACAATTCCTAAAAGATCAAAGTTGGGTTGAGAACATGTTCACTGAATAAGAGAGCATGATTCTGAAAGCAGATATGATAGTGATTTCGTACAATTTCACTGTTTGGAGAGTTAATAAGCGCCATAAATCTAACTTTCATGGAGCTCAACAGCTCACAAGCATCTGAATCGAAAAAATCAAAAAGCTTTGGATAGAAGCTTACAGGAAAAGAGACACCAATAGTATCGCTGACAAGTGATTTCGTCTTCTCGCAAAACCTATCAGCAATCAATTCACCAAATTGCTTAAACAAGTTCTTCGGGACCAATCGAATTTAAGCTATGTACATTTTGAAGGAGAGAAATCGAACCTCAGAGGTTGCTTAGAGAGAGGGCACACCAGAATCTCGGAGAGGGTCTTGTCAATTACATTGCCGGCGTCTTTTAGCAGCACTCTGTTTAGTCTCACCATTCTAAAGCTTTGATCTTTAGCTCTCTCCGGACTTTTTCCTTTTTTCCGATCTCCGGTAGAATCGACCGGCGTTGAGCGATAGTTTTGGACTTTTTGAGTAAAAACGCAAAACGCCCCTATAAATTTAAAAGTTTCCAACCATGCCCCTCAATTTTTATGTTTCACAAACGGTCCCTTCAATGTGTATATATTATTCTAGCTAGGGGAGAAAATTTTCAAATATAAGCCTCTATATTTTATAGTTCTTGTTTGATGCCCTCAATTCTAATTTGTTGACCATTCGTCCGTCGGACTTTATAAATTGATCAAACATTAAGCGCTTCGTGTTATAATGTCTATGGGACATTGGTTAGAATTTACACAGATTTCTTATCCAGCTATTGGAAGATGTTGATCACTTGCACTCTAGATTAATGCTCCTGAATCTCTGATTCTGCGCATAGAAATATTACAAAACTTGATTCTCGCATCACCCCTAACAAGTTTACTACTTGTGTTACAAATTGTAAACTTCCCATGATTCTTGTATTATATGTGTAAAACTGTAGATGCTTCATTCAATTGCTCAGTGATTTTGCTTCACATTGAGACAATCATTGTAACGAATGAGTAAAAACACTTTTAACATCTACGATGATATCAGATCGACATTAAACTAAGATGATCTTAGGTTTCTAGGAATAATCCTTGATAAGCATGACAGGATTTAAACTTCCTCTCATACCTTGTGCAAGCATCCGAATGCAGATTTAGACAACCTCTTCATCGTCCAAGAGCAGACAGTCTTTAATTTTCTCCCTGAAATAAATGGAAACCAATGTTAGGAATCTCAAATAGTGTTTCACTCAGTCTTGATCTTGGTTGTTTTAAATCTGATGCTTCCTAGAGACATGAACTACCAATAATGTAGGTAAAACGAATGGAAAAGGAATCCAAGTTTGAGATCAGAGTTAATGCATACTACTCACCTCAGATAAGCTTGACTATCAACTTTTTGATGTTTCACTTGGGAAATCATGTGATCTGGTAGAAATGAACTGAATTGCTCAAGAGATGATCCATCCTGTGGAAGTATTTGAAACCGGCAACTTGAACAGCAAGCAGCATAGAGGACATCAGATTCCTGGCCTTCTTCAAAAGTATCCAACTCTGATGAGTCTGATCTATTTAGCGGGCCATTGCAGATAGGACAGAAAGCTTCAGTAGTCATTGATCCATCATATTTGAGATTGAATCTCTTTAGGCGCCTCTGAGTGGCCATAGGTACATTAGAGTCGTCTGTTTCCGGAATTTTATTGAAGTAAAATGGAGTCAGCTTCGCAGCTGTCCGTACAATTGTGCATTCCCGGGAAGGATTTTCTTCCTGCACAACAGAACCCAGAGACAAATGAATCAGTAAAAACAAAGTAACAGGTAACCATGCATGCACTTAAACATATGCAGAAGATGAACATTATCTGAACCTGCAACAGAGCGACAAATGAAGACACCAAATCATTGATTCCGCATTGAGAACGACAAGCCAACTCCACAGTCTTAAGTCTGCCCTGCCCAGAATATGTGACGTCACTCAATAGTTGGATTATGCAAGAATAAGGTTCACTATAACAATACAATGTAGACTAGGCAGCCAATAAACGAACCCATCCAAAAGGCAGAGTCTAGTTATTTCCAGTCGAACACAATCTCGAAGTGGAAGTACAATGGGAACCTTCCATCTAGCATCAACATGCTGAATATCTGCTGATAGTGAATAACCTCGTCCCTGTTTCAAGAAAAAGCAATTCAACTCACAATTCTGATAGAACATAGTCTAAAGGGAATGTCCAAATAAAGTACACAAAACATTGTGTACTGAAATAAAATCTTTACACCAAAACTTCAATTTTTAGAGATGTAATTGGTTAAGTCCAAAATATCTACATTCTTTAAGGTAGCCATTGATTGCTTTCTGGCATGAAGTTCTCACTCTAAGATGCAATCTATAGAATAACTAAGCCAGAGGAAACACGAGTCAAGTCAGGGCACTAAGCAACACACCTTGACAGTAGCCGTAAGAACATGGGAAGCAATTCTCGACGTGCATGATCCCAACACTAATCTATTGTACCCATTTTCAGCGGCAACCTAAAAAGGTTTATCAAACAACATTAAACAAAAGATATTTCCAAATCTGAATTTCTTTCCCAGACAGAAACAAAAGCAATATAATGTCCAAACCTTTTGCAAAGATAACATTTTCAGATGCAGCAGAAGGTCTTCTTTTCCAGTATCGTCAGGAACAGAATCTAATAGCTTCAGAAGTCTATCCCGTGCGTCAAGAGAGTCTGAACCAAATATGCTTTCGACTGGAACAACATGGAGATCCTTAGCAGGTGGAGACAAACACGAGACAGTATATCGAACCCACTCAATTGCATCAATCATTTCAGTGGAAAGAGCAGGAAAAGCTGCAGTTTCATCCACAAAAGCAACACCAACACCAAACACAGGTAAAGATCTATCTCGACTCGCCTCGTAATTCTTCAAAGCCTTGATTTGCAACTCGTGCACAAATTGAAGAGAAACCCTAACATCATACTTGCTACGTTTAGACACCAATCAATAACATATCAAAAAACAGAAACTAAAGGAAAAAAAGAGAGCAAAACCTGGAAGATGATCCGCCAGAGAAAGCAACAAGGACGTTATCTGAAGGAGTGATCATAGCATGAGAAGTAACAGCAAGACGGAATTTCCCAAAGACATTGTTCCTAAAACAATCTGCGCAGAATCTTCCATCGTCGAAGCCACCGTCACCAAATGTCATAGGCGCATTGCATTTACACTTGACGCAGACACTCTCATGATTACCGCCACCAGATACTGCATCATCCACTATCTTACTTCCATTATCTTTCTCACGGTCATAGCAACCTGACTCACAGCCTGAGGAATTACAAGCCATTTCCAATTCGCAAGCAGCTGAAACTGTGGAAAATTTAGATTAGGAATTACAACACAAAGGAGTAGACAATGCTATCAACATCTAATTCACGAGACTTAACTACTTTCCGCCATTAACGAGATAATTAAGAGATTGTTACTCTAAACGAAATCATTAGTCTTTTTTACTCAATCAGTATATAATCAATCCTATTACACTGTATATTGCTAAGTCTTGCTATAAAGCGAATATATTGAATAGATAGCGATGTGTGCACATTCAAAATCGAAACAAGCAAATAAGTGATTAGTTACCAGTTTGAGAGAGAAAGAGAGTCGTCGCGATAAAATCTTTAGCAGCCCCAGGTCAGCCTCAGGCGGCGCCAAAACGTTATGCGGTGGTTGACTACGGCGATATTGGTTTAATTGTTAGAAAAATGTCACTACTTTGTCTGAAACTAGGGTTTAGAGAAAGCAAGAAAAATTGGGGAAGAAGATGAAAGTGGTTATTTACGAGTCTACCCATACCGGTGAGACGATTAGTAAAGAAATTATGGTTTGATAAGTATTTAAAAGATGCTAAACCGTAAACATGTAACCATCCATTAAAAGGAACCGACAAGTTTTGTCCAATTTGGGAGCAATAGAAGAGAATCATCATCAGTCATATCAATTTTGTCAATGTTTTAGGCTTTTTAGTCATGGTAATGATACCTCACATGCATTTCTTCATCTCTTTTCTTCTTCAAAGAATTTTCCTTAATTTGCTATTGTAATATTAATATTCACCCACCAGCAAATTGTATATGTTCTCCTTGATTCATAAAAGAAAACTACTATTTTGACCCAAAACACAAGTTTGGTTCAATTGGCCATCCGGTAAACCTAATACCCTATCTTGTGATAAAAGGTTGAAATAAGAATTAGTTAGTCTATATGTGATACACACAACACAAATTGCTGAAATTAAGATGAGAATCCCAAACTAATTTACATACGACTCCACGATTTAACACAATAATATTAAGTGAGTAGTACGAAGAAGAATCTCGTCTCGTATCCAGAGTTACAACAAATCGTTGTTTTTGTTCACCTTTTGTATAATAGAAGATTTCAATGTTCCATGAACTGCGACGAAGGCGGGCTTATTTTCGTCTTCTCCGTACCTGCAAAGATATGAGAGACAGATCTTTGTTAGTGCTTCAAGATTGAAACAAATATTGATAATATGTTTGTATGTAAATCATACCATATGCCCCACGAATCTCAACTTCTCTCAGTTCTTGTACAAGGGCACAGCAACAACACATTACATGAGATAGAAAATCGTCAATGAATCCTCCCTGCGAAATCAGAAAACATTAAGCATTCATTCCGACTCTACATTGAGTGGCATAAACATAGCCATTTCAATCTCAACCATGATAGTTACTACTGAATTTTTTTGCAGGTGTCTACTTAATCTTTAACCGAAATTTCATTTGTTGTTTATGGTATGCAAATGATAGAAATTTTCTCGGAAGCATATAGATTTTTGGGATCAAATGGGATTAATGGTAAGGATTCAAGCGAGTGGAAGAGAATGAGAATGTAATACCGTGATGTTCAGTGTCTTCCGGAGTTTCCTCCTCACGCAACAAGTATAGCAGCAACAAGAAAGTATCAAAGAATACGCCATTAGCTCATTACATGCTTCAGCTGAAGCTGGGAGAGCGAAAATTAAAAAAAATCCAGTTGACTTATTAGCTTTCACATGTATTACTAAAAGATTGAAAATTAATAAAGTCACGGTATTCAATAATATCCCTTACAGATGTGCCTGTTGGATGCTGCAGTGGCAATCTTTGCCAAAGTACCACACGGGAAAAAGAATGTCTTGAAGCCTGCGGTTCCATCATTGAATCTTTGAGAACTTTGCAGATAACAAGGAAGTATAGAATGTGAAACGCTAATCATCTATGTAACAGAGAAAACAAAGTGGAGCCACATTGTAAACAAATAGTGTGGTCTTACAAAGAGAAGGTTCCGAGCAACAAGCTAGTAAGTCGGTATGCCATTCTTCATGGTGTTGTGCCTGTGATGCTCTTCGTGAAAGCAGATCATGCCCAGATGAAACATTAGAAGTGGATCTGCATGGAACAATTGTGTAACCGATGTTATAGAACATTGTACCAAATCTTAGCCTTCAAACATGAAAACAGACCTAAAAGCATTACAGTCACAGCAAAGAATTGAAGATTATACTTTCTTAAACTTGTAAGGAAATTTGGATCTTTAGAACAAACATGAGATTCTAACCTCGAAGCTGCACGAGTACTGCTTTTCTTGGGAGAATCTTCGTCATACGAATATTCCGTCTTCATGCTTGAGCTACGTTCAGATTTTTTGGAAGCTTTCTTTGTCAGCTCCTTCTCAGAGTCAGGTTCAACAGCAGCAGCAGCTTGTGTAACACCAATTAAACGCTGAATGACTTCACACTGAGCCACATCATAATGCTCCTGCGACCGCTGAAGTTCGATCTGCAGTTTCTCGTTTTCTGTTTTGAGAGCTTCACAGAAACGCAAGTTAGGGTATGAGCAAGAGAGAGTCTTCTTCAGTACTGATGCTGCTTCTCTGGTGGATTCTTGTTTCAAAATAACATCTTGCACATGTCTATCCTCTTCATCCAGAGTGTACTCACGCTGATCACGGTCAATATACTCAAACCTCTCCTGTATAACAATCAAAATTTCAATATACCATAACATCAAGCAGAGAAACTTGTTAGACCAAAATGCAGGTAAAATTACCCGAATGCGAGCGTTATCGACCAAAGTGATGAGAGGTATGATCTTAAGAAAACGATCAATCTCATCCTGATGTTTCCTGAACTGGTAAACAATGTTCCAACCCATAGCCAACAAGTAAAGATAGCTCCGGTCTCTACAGCTATTGACCAGAAGGTAAGACCTTCTCAAAGCATCCTCAAGCCCTTCGAGAGGCTCTCGAGTCTCAGGATACTTCTTCATCTCAGAGATCTTCAGCTGTTCAAGCAAATTCCCAATGAGTTTGAGATGTTGAGCGAATTGACGACAATTCTTCTTATGCATCCAAGCAGTATTCGCAGCTTTGACTATGAGACCAATCAACTTGACCGCATCTAAACCAGTCAGCTGAGCCACTGACGCAATCTCCCCAAGACCATCCCATGAATGTGACATTATCTTCTTCTACTCAAAGTTCCTGGTCGATAGAAACCGAATCATCATTATGCACAGGAAACATAACTTGAAGATCCAAAAACATGGAATTATCGAGATTGTTGGAAATTTTACCTTCGCTGAGCTGATATTAATGGAAATTGACGGAATCAGAGAGTTGGATCCAAAGTTCTACAAGGACGGCATTGTTGATAGAGATCGAGTAGGAGTTCAGTTCCTGGCGATATATCAGAGGTAACCACCGAGAGATTCAGATATTCCGGTTGAGAAATCGCATTATATTGAGGGAGTGAAGCGAGAATTGACTAAAAGAGGGAGCAGTTTCTTCGACTGCGACAACAAAAGCAACAAAGAGAAAAAGAGAGTCCATAAGATACCAATCAAAGAGATTCTCCAGGTCTATAGGCTTTCTACGTCAAAGATCTTCAACACCAATAAAGCAAACAAATTTTTTTTAAGAAAATCCCTAAAGATGATTTGTCTTTGAAAGACTTGAAGCTGACGAAAGCGAAAGAGTAAAATTCAAAGACCAGAAAGTAAAAGTAGCACAAATATGAACAGTTTCAACCTCCGACGATTTGAACAATTCGCCGGCGACAAACTCCTCCGCCGAGAGTCAAGTCAAGTGGAAGAAAAAAGACATTGAAAATCACAGAAAACTTTTAAGTAAATTAAAAAAATGGAGAGAGAGAGAGGAAACAATATTGGAATGCTCACATGATGGCAATGAAGAAGACAACCGATATACTTTTTCTCTTCACGGATTTCTATATACTATAACAAAATTACCCAAAAAAAAAATGGAAAATGCTTGAAGAAGAAGAAGAACACTACTCAAGTCTAGGAATTACAGAGATACGTTTCCAGGAAAATGCAAAACCACCTGGAGATTTCTTCAAAATATGAGCAGAGAAGAAGATTCTATGCAACTGTGAAGGGAGAGTTAAATCCAGAGGCAGAGATGAGAAGACGGTTTGTTTTTGTCGATTTATGTATTTCTCTCATTAGCTTTCTTTCTCCCACACCTTCTTCACTTGCCACTCGTCGGAGCTCAAGAGCCCCCCCATCCTGCTTTTTTCTCCATGTATTTTTACCCATAGGCCCAGCAAAACTCTCTCTAATTACCAATGTGCCCCTGGTGACTTTTCTGTTTTTATTTATTAACCATAAAGTTTCATAAATTCTAGCTACAAGTAGTTAATGTAGTTTGTTACACGTTGATGGGTATACGTGACATTGCTAAATAAATAACCTTTGTGTAGGACTAATGATACCTTAATAATATATTGGAGTTTGAGATTATAAAAAGCCGTTGAGATTATCACTTTCCTGTTAAGTATTGTCTTACAAAAATTTTAAAAATGTGACTTTGTTGTCTTTTTATTGGTTGTCGGCATAAAATGACTTCGTTTGAAACGAATAATGTAATTTTTTCGTCGTAATATAAGGCGCAACGACGTCAAATATTGATATTTGTTTTAAGTTGTATATGTATATATGAACAATTCCAATGGCTAAAATCTAAAGTTTATGTATATCCGTGTGACCACTGAGAATTTTGAAACTCCTGATCGGGAAAACTTGCAGGTGGCGTATTGGCGTTCGTAATGTTGAGAGTAAAGCTAACTTAGCTTGATAGGTCATATACTTGTTATTAGACTATAATTGTGATTCCATGTTAATGTAAGACGGATTATGAAGAAAGCATAGTATGGAAATGTTGCATGTTTAAAATAATTAAACAGAGAAACATAATGGGATAAAAAAAAATGAGATGTGATCGCTTGAAATTGATTTGTCTTTGAATTGCAGTAACTATAATGATAATGGTTAAAGAAATAAAGCGTCACAAATTCACCTTTAGGCCCTTTTTCGGTTGAAATTGATTTGTCTTTGAATTGCAGTTATGGTGTAATTATGCTCTTTTTTGTTCAATATACATATGCTTTAGTTTAATTAGTTTCACACCCATATTATTCTTGCTGCACGTGGATTACCATGATTGTTTTTCTATACAGCTGGCGAAACGGACGGTAAACTAATAGTGTTCTTTCATAAGTATGAGACCAAAAGATAACAATACAAACAAACAAAGAAACCCTCAAAAATATAATTTATCTTTACATATCTTGGTTGACAAAAAAAAAACAAAAAATTAAGATATGAAAAATGCACAAAACTTAATAGTATTACTATTTTTCTATACATTTCAAGCGATAAGTTTTACTAATTCTTAAAATTTTGTTTTATGATTATCCAGATTACAACTTAGAAGGGTTTTGGCAAGTCTCCATACATATGCATACGTGGGAAGGGTAGACATTGGTAGTGGTGGTGGTGGTCCTGGTGGACTATGACTACTACGCCCTCTATCTTTTCGAGAGTGCCTATATACCATGCGTTTTACTCTATATATGTAACCATTTCTTTTTTCCAAAAGTATATTACTGATTTTAACATTTAAATACTAGTTTTTATAAAGTGTTTTATACTGTTATAGTTGCTCCATGACGGAAATGATCAAAATGTTTACTTATATAAACCTTGTAAATGTCCATTCGATTCTTCTTTTAAAACAACTCACACATTACACACACAAAACTGCAAATTAAACTCCGATGCTAATCAAGTCCAAACAATAACATAACCTTTTTTTTGTATGTACTCTAGTAGTTTGTATTAATATTTGTTGCTTTATATGGATTAGTGAATTGTATACGATATAAATCAATAACATAACAAAAAGTATCAGGAATACATTACACTAAAGTTGATGTCAACTACCCATTTGCACTATAGATCGTTTGTCTAGTGCTGTAATGTATTTTAAAAGAGCAAGTAGATCACATCAAATTTGTTCTTTAAACGTAGTGGGAATGTATCATATACACGCCTATAAACGGTTTTGGTATATATGAGTGTGTTTTACTATGCAACAAACAAACTAAGTTAACCTAATTTTTGTAAGCAAAATTTCAAACGAACTAACACAACATGATCTATGTAACATGTCATAATTGTAAAAGTAAGAGAGGAGACGTCTTATTATTGGAGGTAAAGAAGATAGACAAACTGTTGTTTTAGTCGTTAGGTGAATTGTCTCCATGTGATTTAGTTGGGAATAATCGTGCTTCTTACTTTATGTTAAAAAATATGTCTCGAAATGTCCTTATCTGTAACAATAAATGGGACAGCTAAATTTTCCATACACATTTAAAAAACAAAATATCACTACTAAAACCTAAGTATTTATACAGTACTTTTAACTAATTTTTGTTTGGGGTTATCGAATGTCTAACACTTTGTCGGAATCACATCTAAAAAAAAATAGTTTAACGAAGAAAGTACTTCTCAGAATCTGCATTGCTTCTGAGCACATAAAATAAATAACTAAACTATAAGCATCAACACACTTTGTACCTATCTTTTTCATTTTTCAATGCTTTTACCAATACCGTTTATTTTTCCCTTTCTCAGTTAGTTTCCAATACAAATTAAGTTAAACCTAGACTAATATACAAATTATATGTGTCGATCAACATTACTATTGTTTATAATTTGATAAAACGACTGTATATTATTACAATCATATATTCATATGCATTTACAAACACTTATTATATACTAAATACAATATAACTTCATAAAATAAATAAAAAGTTATGTGCTAATCAACTAACCTGTAACATATACTAATAATAGCTTTAAATAAACACATTTAATATATGCTAAAATACGAATAAATTATACCCAATAGTAATTATTTCTGTAATTTAATAGCAGCTATTAAGTTCCAGTTTTTTTAAAAAAAATTTAAATCCAAAATTGTTTAAGGTTGTGTTTGCACAAATGGATTGTTACTTTAAAACTTTAAACAAGAACATAAACCCATCATTATACAAATGGGCTGAACTAATTGATTAGTAAGCCCATTCTATTTCTCACGTAACTCAGTTATTGCGTTATTGGCCCAAACCGAAATGGACTTTTCATAGACAACTGGTACTCTCGTCGTCTAGCTGTGCAATTAAAGATACCAGACCAAAATACCCTTCACGTGATACAAACAACGAGAAAAGGAAATTAATACCAACACGAGAAAAAATGGAAATTCAGATTTCGTTTTGTGATATATCGAAAAGCTTTTAGTTATATAGTTTCCAAAATTTTGAATCTATTCACTCAATTAATAATCCAGTACGTTATTAATATCCTATAGAGATTAAAAAAAAAACTCACAAGAAAAGCCACTCTCGTAATTAATAAGGCGTGATTTAGGTTAATAGTGTCCTTTTCTAACATTCAATTTAATCATGCTAAGTACCCCAACATTGGACCCGCACTTCATAGCTCATACTGGAAATTCCTAATTACCCTTCATTCCCAAAGCGTAAAAGCCCACAAGGATAAGGATACAAACGTCATTACACGAAATGATTAAAGAATAAAGTAAAAAAGAAAAGTCGTACTACTACTTAAACCATCTTTTAAAATAAAATAAAAATCTAAAAGTAAGAGGTCGAATCTATCTGAACGCGCAATCTCCGCCGTCAAATTTGGTAGAGCTAGTGAAAAGTGGTCCCACGTCTCCGATAATCTATGCTTAACCAATCGTAACGTACCACGTATAGCGATTACTTTGGTAATTGTAGCGTTTAGTGAAATCGTTTTGGCGGGCGTAATTAATAAATTCAAAATCAGAGCCCAAATTAAAAACAAATCAAAACCCTAGCGCCTCTTTTTTTGTTCCATTTCTCTCTCTCTCACTCCCTCTTTGCTCAAATCGATTCTCCCTCGCTTATCGCCATTTCTCCCTCGCTTATCGCCATTTCTCCCTCCATTTTCGCTCTCTCGATATCGAGCTTCCTCTTTCCGCCTATCGAATCTCTAATCTGAAGCTGTCTTTCTCGATCTGGATGTTTATCGAAGAAGGAGGTCTCTGTTAATTTAGGTAATAATCATTCTCCGTGACTTTTTTTTCCTTTTCGATTTCTAGGGTTTAAATTTGCTCGAGATTCTCCAACTTCTTTGATTTGATAGTTTATTCAAGTGTAATCGATTGAATGATTTGGCTGAGGTTTAACTTTTCAATTTCGTTATCCATCAGTTAATCGTTTTTTACCCAGCTAGAGCAAAGTCTGAAGAATCTGGACTTTTCGATATCTAATTTATCATAATTTATTGATTCAATTCTGGATTGATGATTTTCATACTGCTTTCACTAGGTGTATAGGGAAATTAATCTATTGGGAAGTGTTGTAGTAGCTGTTAGGAGGATAAAGAAGGCATATGGGGAAGGTATCTCCAAAGGATTTGGATTCAAAAACCTCGGTGAGGAAAAAGAAGTTGAAAAGTTCAAGTAACAAGTATTTAAAGCCAGGGGCTTTGGTTCAGCTTTGTTACAGCAAAGCATCGGCTGCTAAGTCATGTAATGAATTAGGGAAGAAACGAGTACCTGTGTTTGATACTAAGTCCTGCAATGATTTGGGGAAGAAACGAGTACCTGTATTTGATATTAAGCATGCGAGGAACAATAAAATGGCAGTGGAACAGTTGAATTCTCCAAAAAGCCCTCTTATGTTGTCCCCTGTCAACGTTGTTAAGCGGAGTACTCTGGTGAGGCCAATGAAGTTTGATGATCTGCAGGTGGAGAGTAATAATACTTGTAAGAAAAGCCCTTTAATGTTATCCCCAATGGGTATTGTTATGCAAAACACTCTGTTGAGGACACCAAAAACTCCCCAAGCTGATCCTTGCGTTTCAGAATCACAGCTTGAGTCTCTTCCCATGGATTTACTGGTAAGTTTTTCGTTTACATTTAAGTTAATAGGTTCTTTTTGGTAGTCATCTGAATGTATGAAGTTAGTTCTTATAAAGATCACACTTTCTGTAACTTCCAGGTTAAAATAGTTTGTCATCTGCACCATGACCAGCTGAAGGCTGTTTTCCATGTTTCTCAAAGAATAAGAATGGCCGTATGTTCTTCTTTCCCCTGTTTAAGTTTGCATCCATAAAAGCTCAATTTTTTGCAGTTTTACTTGATGTGTATTAATCTGTTTTGACTTTTCTTTGAAACAGACCATACTTGCAAGACAATATCATTTCAATTATACAACACCAGACCGCTCAAGACAGGAAATGTTGAGGGTCATGACCCCAGTTCCAATAAATCGTTGGCCATTTCGTAGGTACATGTTTTACTTCAACTTTTACCCTTTTGAAAAGAGCATCAAACAACTCGTTTGGCTCATAACAAAACCTTCTTTGATCTAAATTAGCAGAGGAGATGGAAACCCAACAATGGTGTCAAGCCCACATACCCCCAAAGCACCAAAACATGCTCCTAGACCACCCTCTCGAACCAAACTCGCGGAGATGAAGCAAATCACTGCTGTTCTTTTCCAAGACCAGACACCATTTCCTTCAAGATGCATCGTTCCTTCTGTTCTCCAGAGGCCGACTTTGTTCAAACCAATGGCTCCAAAGCACCCTCGAGTGCTCTTCTATGAGGATGAACTATGTCAAGCTGTTGCTCAAAACAACCTCACCTGATTACACTTAGCTGCAGTCATATCGGTTTCCTCTCTCTGTTGATAGTAGGTTTTGTCTTCATTGCATAATTGATCATTGCTCTTGATGATCATCATTACCTATAGTAAGAAGCATGCAAGTTTTGTAGCAGTGCTAGTTCAGGGTTTTAGGTTTACATGGGAATCTCCTAGTATCATTTAAGGGGTTTTCAAGTTTTTACTCTCTTGAGTTTGTCATAATAAGCGTCTTTGATTTGGTCAGTTGAGTCTTGTGTATATTTTCTGCATATCTTATCTGGATCAGTTGCTTTTTTTTTTTTAATATAATTTGATTGCTTATCCTTGCTTTCATCTTATTGGTTATTGAGTTCTCCAATTTATCGTACCGCGATTCAAACCGTACTTAAATGTTAAACCGGATATTATTAAATCGATTGAACTGAATAAGATTCGGTTCAAGTTTGGTTATATTTTTCTTAAGGCCTCTGATTTAGTTGGGCCTATTTACGATCTTACAAGCCCAAACTTATTGCCGAAGATCCATTATTGAAAAGTCTCGACGCGTGTAAGCTTACTATATCCCTGTTGCCAAACAAGGCTTTTGTCCCTTGTAGGGCCAATCCTTTATTTGGCTATAAATAAAGGATGTATGTCTTCTAAACAAACACTTTTTCTAATCGGAGAGCTTCGAAGGGTTCTGAGATCTCGCGGCTCCTTCGATCTTCTCCGCTCAACTATTACCTCCGATCGTTGGCTTATGTCTACTGTAACCTCTTAGATTTGATTTTGGCGCGTTATTAGAAACCCCTAACATCTTTAAACTCACTCGAGGTCTCTCGTGATCGATCTAGGGTTTCGCGAGATCTGAGATTTCATATTTTCCGATTCACCTTCGCAATCCAATTTTTTTTGTTGCTTGGATTTTGTTTGTGTGTAATCGTGTGGTAAGATGTCTCGGTGTTTTCCGTTCCCGCCACCTGGTTATGTACTAAACGGAATCCGCGATGAGGCTGTGATCGTATCATCGATCAAGGTTTGTTTGAGCATTTAAATCTCGGTTTTGGGTTTCGGGTTCATGAGATTTCGAATGCTCAGCTTCCTTGTGTTTCCAGTTTCTGGTATCATCTGTGTTCTAAGGTTTACTAAAAATTGTTGGCTTGAAAGATGGGGGATAGAGAATGTTGCGAGATTTTAATTGAAAAAGATGATCTTAAGTTGTACTTAAGTAAACAAAAAGCACGCATTCGAATCAATGTCTCAATATTAATCGTTCGCTTAAGGTGGCAATTTTAATCAAAAAGATGCGAGTCAAGCACATTCATTGTCTACTCTAATCAAAATGTGTAATTTGACTAAATGTGCGAACACCACTTGTTTGGAGTTTAAGGGCTGGTCTATCTGAGGGCTTGTTTCTGTTTTTTTGTATTGAATTTGGCAAGTTCTGTGAACTAATTGATGTTGATTGCTTGTGTAAATTCAGGGGGTGGAGGAGAAAGCTAAGAAAGAACAAAGGAGGAAGGATAGAAGAAGTGATAAGAAGGATAAAAAAGATAAGAAGGAGAGGAAGGAGAAGAAGGAGAAGAAGGAGAAAAAGAGGAAGGAGAGGGAAGGAAAGGAAGTTGGAAGCGAAAAGCGCAGTCATAAGAGACGGCGTAAAGAAGACGGTGCTAAAGTTGATCTTTTTCACAAACTAAAAGAAAGTGAAGTCAATTGTTTGGAGAAGAGCAGCCTTACTGTAGAACGTGAGCTGCTTCAGTCGACGTCCCAAAACTCTTGTGATAGCACTCTTAACAGCAATGAGATGTTACCGAAGCAGAAGGAGGTCCAGCAGCCTCTCGATGGTAGACATAACAACAACAACAACGAGAAGCGTGTGGAGAAGCAGCAGCCTCTCGATGGTAGACATAACAACAACAACGAGAAGCGTGTGGAGAAGCAGCAGCCTCTCGATGGTAGACATAACAACAACAACGAGAAGCGGATTGAGAAGCAGCAGCCTCTCAATGGTAGACATAACAACAACAACGAAAAGCTGATGGAGAAGCAGCAGCCTCTCAATGGTAGACATAACAACAACAACGAGAAGCGGATTGAGAAGCAGCAGCCTCTCAATGGTAGACATAACAACAAGGAGAAGCAGAAAGAGAAACAGCAGCCTCTCGATGTTAGACATAACAACAACGACTCTGGTGAGTTTGTTTGTGTTTCTTCCTTCCCCGGGGAAGGATCTTGTATTCTTGTTGGGTCTAATTACCTTATCAGGACATTGATGACATTCTTTCTTCAAATTGTTGATATGAATTTGAAGAAAGCATCATTCGGATTCGATTGCCTATTCGAAGGCAGAAAGATCCCGAGGTGATGATGACCAATAAGGATCAAGAAAAACCAGGTCCTTCTCGGGGAATAAAGTTAGACTCGTCCCAACTTCCTACTAGAGAGCCGGTTAATCAACATCCTTGTTCCACTTCTGCAGCAGAACATGCTTCGAAGCCACGAGAAGAGAAAAGGAAAGATCCCATTTTTAGAGGGAAACACGGTAAAGAGAAGATATCCTCATCCTCTACTCGAGAAACTTATCAACCTCCTAAAAGCCTATGCAATTGCCCTCCATCCATGGTGTTGCAATTCTTGGACGTAGTTGAGAATTGGGTCCCTAACACGATCGAGAGAAGAGTAGACCTCATTAACTCTGAAGATGAAGAATGTTGGTGGTCCATGAAGAAGCCGCCAAGTAGCACCACAGAAATATGCAAACAACTTAATAGAGAGAATGAGATCAAGCAAGTAGGCAATACAATGGGGTGGCCATGTGCTCGCCTTTTACCAGAAGCTGATGTCTACGCCTTACCTTACACAGTCCCGTTCTGATAACATCAAAGAGCAGGAAGTTTTTAACAAGGAATCTGGTCGAGACATCCATGTTCTGGACCAGACAGTTTTTTGGTTTAGCCTTAAAATTCCAAGGTTGTATAAGAAGAACACACTGTTTGTTATTCTTTGCGGTTGGTAACCAATATAGTAATATCAGTATTTCGTCTCAATCTCTCTTGTTCTTATAATAATAGAATGAGAAATCGAAATGGAATTTTCATGTGAAGTGGATTAGTAACATTATCACAATTGATAAAACATTTGTAAATAACTAGACAAGCTTTCTCGGCTATCAGTTAAAATAGAAGTTGAATTAACCTCACAATTCGTTTTGTACGGAACTAAGAGATCACAAATGAAAACGGAAAACAACAACAAAAATGAAAAAGCGATACTTTTTTAAACCACCCTGTCATCCTCATCTCAAAGAGCTTCTTGACTTCCATGAGTGCTATTACAAGATGGAGCAGGCCTTTTGTGCTTTGTTCTTCTTTTTCTTCTGCTTTGGAGGTTGAAGGACCACTCTGATCGCTGCATCAAACACGCCCTTCACGTTCTGCAGTTATAGTCACATTGTTTTCATCAAAAGATGAAGAATCCAACACCGAAAAGATGATTCATGAGATGTCTTTTATTCGTTTACCTCTTGTGATTTTGAACTGCACTCGATGTAAGCTGGCGCTCCAATTAGCTTCTTCAGCTCCTCTCCCTTCCATGCAGAGAGGGAAAATGCTTAACGGTGGTAAAGCTGATAAAATTGCACTGAGGAAATAACTGTATTCTTACCTGAACAGTGGTAATAGGGACAGCACCAGGATGGTCGATGAAAAACTGTTTGTCATCTCGAAGATCTGACAACAACCAAGGTTAGACAATCAAAAAGGCCAGGATCATGAGTTGACTGAAGATCTTGCAAGTGTCTTTTATAAAGGTATACACTTGCTATACAGTAGCTATTTCATTGGAGGATGCTTAAAGGCGTGTGTTATAGGATATGGTTGCTTTATCACAAGAAGTGCAAGATACAAGAAGAAGCCTGTTGACCAATGATATTCTCTGAAAACTACCCTCAGTTTCACCTAACGAATACATCTTGAACATGTACAAGTTTTAACCACAATCAAGAGAAGGTGAAGTTTTATGTCCACTAATGTCATGATATATTATACCAGAGCAGCTTAATAAAGTGAAAAGGAAAATGGCAGTGTAAGCATGGGAATCAGACATATATATAAATAAATGCATAAACAAGGACAAATGTGAGAGGAGGAAGTAACCTAGTTTGGTTCCAACAAGGACAATTGGGACACCAGGAGCATAGTGCTTCAACTCAGGAATCCACTGTAAAAGAAAAGAAGCATCAAAATTTGGAACTCTCAATTGTTAAATAGTCGACCAGTTCGGACGAAACTGACCTTCTTGGAAACATTCTCATAACTAGCCTTACTAATGAGAGAGAAGGCAAGAATGAAAACATCAGCACCACGGTAACTCAAAGGTCTTAATCTGTTATAGTCCTCTTGCCCTGCATAAACCAAAAACATAATTTCGACCGATTCATCAAGGAAAGCTCTCTCACCAAGGATTATGAATTGGATCATCATTCATTACCTGCAGTATCCCACAATCCAAGATTCACCGTGGCTCCATTAACAACCACATTTGCACTAAAGTTATCGAAAACAGTCGGAACATAATCCTGTTCCAATGGAAATGTATACAACATTTTTAGTATGTATGGATCCCAATTCATATATGGCACAATCAGAATCAAATGAATCAGATATCAAAAAAAGGAGGGAGAATGATTGATGAATACCGTGGGAAAGGTGTTGCTGGTATAAGAAATCAGCAAACAGGTTTTACCAACAGCTCCATCACCAACGGTGACGCACTTTATGAACCTTGATGCGCTCATTGCCTCTTCTTCTTCTTCTTCGAGCCAAAATATGTCACAATTTACCAAAAAACAAAAGAGATCAACCTCAGATTTAAACCTGAGGAAGCCAGAAACACCCACAATGTGAAGCCAATTCCTCCGAAACTTCGACCATTATCTTTCAATTAACCATCTCAAAACCCTAGATATGTATAATGTGGAAACAAACCCCCCAAATAGAGAAAATCAGAAATGTGAAGAAGGAAGGAAGATGAATAAACAAAAGGGAACGTGAGGACGATGAATTGGAGGATGCGAGAGAGAGAGAGAACAACAACTAGAGAGAGAAAGAAAGAAGTAGAGAAGAAAGTGATGGCCGGAAATAATTGCCATTGAAGCGTTCGATTAATCTCAGCCATTCAACCTTCCGACTGTTTTGCAATCTTTTTACTTTTTTTACTTCTTCTGTTGTCTTTTAAATAATTACTATTTTACTTCTTCTTCTTTTTTCTGTTTGATTTTTTAGTGTATATTCAAATTAATTTATTTATCTTGTATACAAAAAAGTAAAATAAAGGAGTTGCACATAATGTATTTTGTCTTTGTTGTTTAAAATGCAAATAAGAAAAATTAACACTGGCTAAAATTATACGTGTTTTTAACTGTCTGTAAAATTTCTAGTACGATTTGTTTTACTATTCTAATTCATTTTTTTACTAGTTTTTCCGGATGCTCACCAAATGTGAAAAAATCTCTAAGTTATGATTCAATATTTATGAAACCAATCAGCCAATTGCGGTACAATAAAGTTGTAATGCACTAGTTCTTCCGCATACTCGCCAAATTTATGTTAAAATTTCAAGGATGTTTGATGATATTGAATGTGGTTAGTTGAATTTGCATGTTGGCTAGTGAGAATGTGGTGTATGGACCAAACCTGAACTTATTTGTATGTCAACAAAGTGTGGTAATATTTTCTGCCAAAAATTGCAATAATCTCAACTAACAAATATTTTACCGAGTATGTAAAATGTCAACATTGGTCATATTTGCCTTTCGTGAGGAAAGATGTCTATGCTAATGAACTTATTCGGGTCAACGTAACCTTCCTTGATAAGAAAACCTGCGACAGCGAGAACAAAAACGTTAAGAGTTGGGAATCTTTCACAAACCATGTAATTAATTTGTCGGAAAAAGTTAGCATTTGAAAATGTTCAAAGTAAAAGTTTTTATTTGATGTGTGTACGATGATACAATCACAGTTTTGATAAACCAGGATTCGTGGAGTTGGAATCAGTTTTATCAAATCAACATTCCAAAATTACTAACAAGTTTGAAAATATGCAATGACAAAAAATCATAAAAATCATAAATACACGAGCTACATATGGATGAATGAGAGAGTTAATCTATAAAATCCGACCAAATAACTCACCAAGTCTACGATTTATTATATGGCTTTTAACAGAGTAACGACTGAGAGAGACATATAAGAAGAGCATTGATGAAACTAACCCTGAACATCACGGCGAGTAGTCAACTGGAAGTCCAAGATGATACCCCGGCGCAACAAGCCCGCTATCACCGCCAAAGGTTGCCGTGGATCGTTTGTCGTGACTGTGACGGATCATTTATCTCTTCTCTCTCTCACCTGTAATTGTCAGAAACAGTTTAGATGGCAGAAATTTCTCAAAGATAAATTACACTATAATAACTCTCTTTAACATTATGACTACAATTCCCAAAATCAAGATGTTTCAGAAAATACACGGCTCAATTCGTCAAACAAAAAGGAGAAACATCAGATTCTTACCAAACCCTAAAGCAGAGTCTCAAAGCAGAGTTCTTGATTACGATGATAGTATATAATGAAATCACGGGGAAATTGGGTGAACGCTCTCTGTTTTTCTTTCTTTGCGTTGGTTGTAGTGAAGCTTGATGAGCCTTCCATTTCTAGCTATTTGCTTGGAGAGAAACCTGCAAGAACACTCGAAAAAGAAAACAGAGGAAGATGTGAGTTTAGACAAAGTGAAAATAGTATGATGCGTAAAACTGAAACTGACGAAACTTTAGTGAGAAGAATAGACCATGAAAGTGTTTCGATCAACAACATAAGTCGTAGAAAAGTAAGGAAACATCTAAGAATTCTTACCAATCTTAAAAGCAGAGTTCGGCTAGTGACTACGAGAAACCTTGGACGAACTTTGTTGAGAGGAATGAAACTTGCTCTCGATTAACTTTGGATGAACTTTGAGCTCTCTGACTCTCTCTCTCTTTGGTTTTTCAACTAGAAAAAAGACTTTTGCTTTCTGAAACTACGAGAATAGTAAGCGATTATACAGAAGAAGAAATGATTGTGGGAAGTAAGTGAGTGAGCACGAGCCACTTATATAGGCAGCTTCGGATTTCTTCTTTCAACGGCTACTTTTCTAACGTCTATATTTTCTTACCGTTGTAAATTTTGCGTCTCAAATAAGTTACCGTTTGTGCATGAGGTGACAATTGACTTGACAGGTTGACACCGAGATGAAAATTACACAACAACAAAAACTAGAAGCATTCATAATAAGCCCAATGGGCCAATAGAGACCCAACCAAAACCCCAAACCAACAAAAAATTAAGGACACTGTTCGTCATTAGTGGATAATTAATATTTTAGTGTAACACCTTCACAACGATCGTCTCTCAAGGTCAAATAGTAACTTAGTAAGTAGCCCTCTTGATACGAAGTAGGAACCAAAACGCTTGTCTTTATGGATTAGAATGTTTGTCATATCTTGTTCAAAACTAAAAATGTCTAAAAGTTATCTTGTTTTTATTTGTTATTACAATAACGAAATCATTTCAATCAAATTGATCTCAAACAACCAATGTAGTTTAGTGTTAGGTAGAATCTTCTTCCGAGATAGTTATGCCCCAGCTCTGCTTGCGACGGGATGGTAACTAAAACTTTTGAATAAACTATAGTTGCATAGATGAAAAATTGAATATATGCGAAGATTAGCAAAAGGGTTCTCCCATAACTATATTTAATACTTTGCTTTCTCCATATGACAAAACATTCTTCTCCCCTAAACTCTTCTTCAATCCTATTTATATATTCATCCTTCTGAGTCATTCTTCAATCTTATTCATCGGTCTGAGTTATTTTGCTTGCTCTTTGAAATTCTGACAATGGCAGTGAACGTTGATGCAGAGTACCTCAAAGAGATAGAGAAAACTCGTAGAGACCTTCGAGCTCTCATCTCTTCCAGAAACTGTGCTCCCATTATGCTCCGTCTTGCGTAAGATCTTTGCTCTCAGAATCATTCTCCGTTTTTCTTTCTTGTCTTGATGTTTCCAAATGCCAACTCTTCTGTGCATATAGATGGCATGATGCAGGAACCTATGATGCCAAGAAGAAAACCGGAGGTGCCAATGGATCTATCAGATTCAAGGAAGAGCTAAACCGTCCACACAACAAAGGTTTGGAGAAGGCAGTCGCCTTCTGCGGTGAGTTTTATGATTAAACCTTCTAATCCGTTACTACTACTCTTCAGGACCTGCAAGCGGTTGCTGTCTCCTTTGATGTCTAAATTTTGGTTTCTAATTTCAGAGGAAGTAAAGGCTAAGCATCCCAGAGTCTCTTACGCAGACCTTTATCAGGTAAATCAACATTGGTATACAGCATCTCGAAGCCATTAAACTCATAAATACTCTCTTCCCCCTTGATGGTTAGCGTGACAGATTCTTTCATTTCATTTCAGCTCGCTGGAGTTGTTGCAGTGGAGGTTACTGGCGGCCCTGCAATCCCATTTACACCAGGCCGTAAGGTAGTTACACTTACCGCTAAAGCGTATGCGTTAAATCATCGTTGCTAAGTGAGTTTACTAATGTTGAGAAATATGATACCAGGATGCTGATTCCGCGGACGATGGAGAACTTCCAAATCCAAATGAAGGTTACTCCTGCAGCTTGTAGCTCCTGCAACGGAATTCTATTTCACAAACTGACTAAGCCCTCCTTTTGGATTATTGCAGGTGCCTCACATTTAAGAACTCTCTTCTCTCGTATGGGTCTATTGGATAGAGACATTGTAGCTCTCTCTGGAGGTCACACTTTGGTACTTATTACTAACTATCCTTCAAAATATCCGCCAGTCACTAAACATGCTCCAATGAACCAACTTGGTTGCTACTTTGTATATAGGGACGTGCACATAAGGAGAGATCAGATTTTGAAGGTCCTTGGACACAGGACCCTCTCAAGTTTGATAACTCGTATTTCGTGTAAGCCAACGATAAAGTCACACAAGAGTTAAAGCGAGAGAGAGTGAGAGTTCTGAAACTTACATTTTTTGCTGATTGGTTTTTCAGAGAGCTTCTAAAAGGGGAGACTCCGGGATTGCTACAACTTAAAACCGACAAGGCTCTACTTGATGATCCCAAGTTCCACCCTTTTGTTAAGCTGTATGCAAAGGTAGATTAGATTTCACTACGATTATAAGAAACTTTTACTTTGGATGATTCTCTGGTTTCATCAACAACAAAAATGATTTTGATGTGTATGTCAGGACGAGGATATGTTCTTCAAAGCCTATGCAATTTCACACAAGAAACTCTCAGAACTAGGATTTAATCCGCCAAGAAGAATTCCTTCAGCAGTGACGCAGCAGACGCTTGGAATCGCTGTTGCTGCAGCTGTGGTGATCTTTACAATATGCTATGAAGCAAGCAGAAGAGGCAAGTGAGGAAGTTTCGCAGATGCAATAAGGGACGAGAGAAAAATGTTAATTGAATGTATGCAATAAATACAAAGATTCATGCAATGTTACCTCCATGCTCCTTTTCAAGCTTCAGTGCTTTGGACAAAATTATGGATGTTACATCGCAGTATGTGAACTCTCCTCAAAAACAATTACTACTGTTACCAAATTAAAGATACAGAGTCTAACTGAGAAACGAACTGTGGATGAGAAGACTAAATTTCTTTTGGAACAACCAGGAATATCAATAGCTGATTAGGTTGCTATAACCTTCCAACTTTTGATGACTCATGGTTTCCATAACGAACAATCTGACTCAAGAAACCATGTTCTGTGCTCGGGAATAACATAGAAATACACGATAAGTAAATACTCTATTCAAGAAATGGGAGATATATTTATCTCGAAGTAGCAGCATAGCATTTATTTTTTCAGAAACACACATCTGAGAATACAGCATTAATAACATTTGACACTATCATGGGCGAAATCAAAAGTTAAAACTTGATAAGTAGGTTCCTCGGCCACAGATACTTATCCTGTAATCCACTAGCATATATCTTATGAGACCCTGACAAGTGGAGAAAAACTAAAATCAAAGTGCCCTGAAACTATCCGTTTTATCTAGCCTGGCAGTACCGGAGCTTGATGATTCGCCAAGTGGATCAGGAGAAGCTGCTCTAGAAGAGTCTCTTCCTTTCAGAGAAGTTGGCATTCCAGAGATCTCCTATAAAAAAAGTAGCTAGAGTCATCATCCTAAAAGTGGTCATACTCAAATCACACTAGATGGCTGAAACAATTCAATAACTTACCTTCATCAAATGCAACCTCATGTCAGTAGGACGAGTATGGTTACCAATGCAGGCCATTGCAAACTTGGAATAACTAAACAACACATCAGCAGCAGCTTGCTTCTGCTCATCAACCTATAAGATATCATCAGCTCAACTCTTCAATAACAATTACACAACAAACTCCAAAAGTCATGAACTTTGGTTAAGAATCAGAAACAGAGAACAACGAAGCTACACAGGATTCCGATTTAAGATAAAAGCCAAAGGACTCATCTAAGACTAATCATGATTCTTATTGATCAAAAAGGAAGTGATACCATTCACTAATAATCCTAAAGCTCAGATTTTTATAAATTGGTTTTCCCCATTCCAGTAACATTGAAGAAACCATAATTTGAATACTTGTTCCTTTAAACAATGATTCAACATCTTGATTTCATGGCGCAGATTAAAAATGACACAGCTTTTACATCCGATTTGATCCCTAATAATCTGAATTTCAAAACATAGAAAAAATTCAATAAAGCTGAAGAATTAGAAATCAGAAGTCGCACCTCGTATTCTTCTGTCATTGTGGAGAAGCGTATTCCTCTGTTTGGCTCTCTTCTGGTCTTGTGTAGAAGACAGCTACCACAAAGTGACCTACTTTACCTAATTTGGATCTCAGCTTCGAATTCGAGAAACACCAAGCTCGCTGGTTCGAATTCTATTTTGTAGGACTATTCAGATACTACTAGGGTTTGATTGATAATTTCTCTTAAATTGTGGGGCTGAAAGTGAAATAAACACTATTTTACTTACTGTAAAACGCCGTGTATTTTATTCCGGTCGCATAAAAAAACGACAAAGCTTGTGACATCATCACACAATTACTTGTCCTATCATGTTTTTGATCAAAGGTTTTTCTTTTTGGTTTTAAGATTTGATTTTGTTCTTATTAAATCGGATCAGTCAGTATATACAAATACAGATGACTTATTGGAAAGGTTTGTTCAATTTTATTGGAAACTTGCGAGATCAGGGACAAATTATACTCACTTTATATGCTATTTAGCGGTTACCAATTCAAACACATTATCTAAAATTGTATAAATATTTGTATAAATCTCATGATTCTTGAAGAAGCAAAACACTTTTGCATCAACAACAACACAACACAACAAAATCTAATATTTTCAAACCTCTATGGTCTGTTTAATGCTTATGTACCAAGGCAATGATATTGATATACAAACAACACAACGTCCATTAGCCTACTTAGAACTTTTTTTCCCCTTCTTTCTCTCTTTAGCTGCCGTTTTAACTACGGTTTTAGCGAGTGATGATGGCTTCATGGCACTCTTGGGGTTAAGAGCTTGTCTAATCTTGAAAACAGTCCACGCCGTTCCAAAAGCATGCCCTGCTGCGCTAAGCCCTTCGTTTGTCGCTTGTGCTGTCTTTGCTCCATACCTACAAGTAACATCCAAACATTAACTATCTTTTTGGCATGGTATGAGCACATTCTCTTGTAAACTTTTTCAGTTACTTACTTGTGATCGACGATTTCAGTAGTTACATCTGAAGTTGTTTTCATAACGTGTCTTCCTGCTACTTCGACAGCATCACAAACCTTGTCTGTCACAAATGGGTAAACAAATCTTTATTAGTTTCAATCATCAGAAGCCTAATAAAGATAGATAAGAGATATACGATATAGTCAACTTACTGAATCCATCAAGTGTTGCAAGAACCATTTCTCCAGGAAGAAGCCCAAAGAGTTTCTGCCCAGCTTTGCTATTTATCACTGAACTCGAGAAGAATCCAGAAACTTTAACAACACCAGAGAGCACACCATTCGCCACTTTCTCTGTCATTTTTGTCATCTTCTTTACTCTGTTACATATATAACTCAAAACCTCGATAAAAAGTTTAAAACACAAATATCAAAGATAAGCAAATAAAGGTCGTACCTTTTGAGACGTTTCAAAGTTCCAGGACTAACTTGTCTCTCCTTCTCTGCTTTGGACAACTTCTTCTTCATGAAATCATTTCCCCACATGAGTCTATCCATTGTGAGATCCCCACACCATAAGATCCCTTTAATCAATTGACCAGAACCAGCAGCGATCAGTTTCGCTGCAACGCCACTGTAATCCTCAACATTCGGAGCCAGAGTCGTCCAATAAGCCGTACACTGCTTCTCCACCATCTTTTTCCTCTTTCCCTTCAGCTCCTCCGGTGAAGTCTCCTTCGCCGCCGTCAAATCCAAAACGTTCTCTTCTTTCTGTTTCTCCTCCGCTGTGAAACTACTGTAATCAGCTAAGATCTTGTCTAGCTTCTCAAGCATCGGTTCTTGACCTTTCGAAGCCATTGTTAATCCGTAGTTCAACATCTCGTTCTCTGTTTCGTTGACTGAATGATCCGATGACTCGGATTCTTTAACGGGTCGGAGCGAGAAGAAGTAATGAGACTCATCGACTTTAACGGCGGGTTCGTCTTTAGTCAACGGCCATTGGATCTCGTCACCGACGCGAGCGAAAACCGCGACGGTGATATCTCCTTGAACAAGACGGAGAATCTCGAGATCGCCGCAAGCGAGCTCTACGCTGTAGGATTTGTCAATGAGGTGGACCATCGCGCCGTGGATTGTGAGAATCACTTCCTCCGTCGCGAGAGGAGGCGCTGAAGCTGAGTCAGAGGCGGTGGGATCGGGGAAGATATTGTTGACAAGATCATTGACATTGATTGAAGGATAGAGATTATTATTATTAGTAGAAGAGGAGGAGGAAGAGGACTTAGGGAGAGGAGCAACGGTGGTTGAAGTGTCGACGGTTGGATAAAGCTTGGGAGGAGTTGCAGAGCATTCCATTATCGCCGGTGATTTAGGAGGAGGAAGACGAAGGGGGAATGAAGAAGAACAAGTGTTTGGTTATTTATATGAATTTGAAAAAGATTTGGGGCAGAAATAGAAAAAGTCAGAAGATTAGTGATGGAAGAAAGCGAATCTAGTTTGATTAACTGTTAAGTAACCTTGCTGTCGGAGTCTCGGAGATAGGAAGACGTGGGCGTTGCGTGTTTCAAGAGGAGCATACTTTTTGACTATGAACCGGGCCGGTTTAACCTTTTTTTTAACTATTTTAGGAGATTTTCCCGCGCTTTATCCAAATATTAAATTTGTTTATATCCAAAATTTCTTTTTGTTGAGTGTATATTGTACATTTGTTTATTGTTTTGCCACCTTTTTTAGTGTCACACTAAACAAGAATTATTCAAGTAATTAAGATGTGTAATTGACTATGATAATGGTAATCTGTATTGACTTTGTTTTGCCAAATGAAATTCTATTTAACAGTAGGATCTTACCTAAACCATGGAGGAAAACTTTGGTTTTTTTTTCTATTAGAAAACATAAAAGGCAAAAAAAATGATTAAAAGGTATAATCAATTATGATGATGAAAATTTTTTCTTGTATAAAAATAAGAATAAGATTTAAAGGGATATAACACTTATACTATTTTTTGTATAAAAATATATGTCTACTAAAAACATAATATTCTGTCACATGTTATTTTCTATTTTGTTTAAGAAGAAATCAATTGCATAATCTCATATCACTCTATGAAGTACAATTATTTGAAAATTAAATAATAGAGTTTTAGATGTCAAAAAAAAAATCAATAGAGTTTTTAGAGTAATTAAAACTGTATAAATAAGTAAGATTAAGAAAATCTATAGATTTTAAAAAAAATTGTGCACCAAATCTAAAGAGTGAATAAGATTTATTTCTAACATACAGCTTTTATCCCTTGACAATTGTCATTTGACTTTTGAGTTATAGCAGTTGTGTTGTCATCTTGTGTCACTTTTAATATTAAATTACAAAACAAGTCCTCAATTTTAAAATAATTAACATCAGTGAGATCAGAATCTAAATGTTACTGTACTTTACAGTTGACAATTTAATTTTCACTGTACTTTGTTTGACCCCCAAAAAGTACTGTGTTAAAAAGGCAAAAAAACCAAACTAAAGTTCGCCGGGAAGCGAAATCGTCATCTTCCCTGTTTTGCTGTTTAGTCTGCAAGAGAAATTTCAGATTCCGGCGGAGAAAGCTATAACGATTCTTCAATGGATCCCACTTCTTCTTCTTCCTCTGCTCTTAGATGGAAAATTCTTCGCCAAGCGCTTCTCCGTAGATCTGGTTGATACTCCCCTACTCCTTCTCCTTCCTGCATCCACTTTTCGATTTCACACATTCGCATAGCTAATGGATCATCTTTCAATTTTCCTCAGATTCTCAATCTCAAACTGAGACCAAACGGATTTCAAGGAAAGCAACTCAAGGATTCAACTTGATTCCTTGTCAAGTGGTGGACTCTTCTCCTCAATCGGATAAGTCTCGTGAAGCATCCGTTTGCTACACACTTCCCATCACTGGCTCTCCCAAACTCTATCTAACGTTAGGATTTTGATCTGAAGTTTTCATCAAATGAAACAATGTTATGTTTTGTTCGATAGATTTGCCACTCCTAAGAGCTTCTTTAAAATATATGCAGACAAAGAGTGGATAATTGTAGTGATCTCAATGACTTCGAGATATCTAATCGATACAACATTGATAATACTGGACTTGTCTGTAAGTTCTCAATCTCACTGTATCTCTCTACTTGTCACATAAATTAGTGTCTTTGTTGGTTTTGAAACTTAGTAGTACAATGTTGCTGCTCTGCTCTGTGTATTTGGCTTGTTTGCGGCTGATACAATCGCTAACCAAACTATATCTGCTTAAACTTTTAGTCTGTCAATATACAACGTGGCATTAACCATGATTCAAACAAGTTAAGAATAAAAAAGATTTAGTTGCTTAGGGAACTCTAATGCTATCTAAATTGTGATTCTCTGAATTCATACTGTCGTTGTTTTCCAGGTCAGTGGCCCTCTGAAGAAGTACTAGCCTACTTTTGCAAGTCTCAGCCAGAACGTTTCAGGTTTAAGACTGATTTGCATCTGTGTTCTTTGTTCTTTTATAACTTCGTCTACTTAATTTTACTCGGCTCATTGGGATGTTGCAGAGGTAAAAGAGTAATTGAGCTTGGATCAGGGTATGGATTAGCCGGTTTAGTTATTGCAGCTGCAACCGAGGCATCAGAAGTGGTAATCTCCGATGGAAACCCCCAAGTAGTCAATTGTATCCTTCATGTTTTGTTTTTGTGTTGTGCATATACTGTTTCATTAGAATTGTCTTCTTCTATGGCTGAAACCCTTGAGATATGGAATCTCGGTACTCAAAACGTTTTGGATTCATTGATGTACTTAACATCCAGATATTAAACGTAACATAGAAACCAACTCCATGGCATTTGGTGGCACAAGCGTAAAAGCCATGGAGTTGCACTGGAATCAGCATCAACTTTCAGAGTTAACCAACACTTTCGACATCATAGTTGCAAGCGATTGGTACCTTGCTCTCCATTTTAGTCTTCCGCTTTTTCGATATGTTTTTTTCTCATCCCTTATCATGACACATATTTTTATGATTCAACAGTACATTTTTCAAGGAATTTCATAAGGACCTTGCGAGAACCATCAAGATGCTGCTTAAAGCCAAAAAAGCCTCCGAAGCATTATTTTTCAGTCCTAAGAGAGGTGACTCCTTGGAAAAGTTCATGAAGGAGATTAAGGACATTGGTTTACACTACATTTTAACTGAAAACTACGATGCACAAGTTTGGAAGCGCCATGAGACGCTTGTGAAAGGAGACGAAGCTTGGCCTAACTATGACAAGAATCATTGCTACCCTTTACTTATTCAAATTACTAATCAGATTTAGTCAAGACTCTCATATTTGCGGCTATGGATGGGGAATAAACGCAGAGGTACACCTAATCTCTCAAGCTTTTTTTTTAACATATTGAGTTGTATGGATATCATATCAAGTGGGTGGACTTGAAAGTTGAAACCTTTTGACTCTCTGCAAGATGCTCCTATCTTCCTTTATTAGTATAGAGAGGTCCACACCACACATACACGAGTTAGGCAAAGCCGTTCAATTAAAGAGAAGATATAGAACAATATTAATAAGAAAAGCTTTAAAGATTCTAGATCAAGTGTACTGCCATTGATGAACTACATCAAACTTTTCTTCATTCTAAATCCGGCTTTTTTAATCTAACTTCTAGTAGTCTTTTCTTGTTTTCTTAGTGCTGAAAATAAACTTTCTGTACTATTAAGGGAATTAATAATAACCGTTTGGGAATGGTAGAGATGAACCAAGGAATCATTTGAGATGGAATCAGCCATCTTTTTATCTAGAAGAATCTTTGTTTTTGTGTGTGTGAGCCTATATGTGATCTCAATATAATTGGAGTCATTATGAACTTAAGTACTTTTAATTTCTTGAATTATGCCGCTCATGATATGAAAATGATACAAGGTGACGAATCAAATATTTCAATTGAAGGTTTCCCTCAAAAGTGACAAGCTTTGCCTTCACTATTGAGGAAATTAACAGTTCCACGTCAATTTTGCACCTTCTCTGTTTCTACTTCTCTCTTAGTTTTTTGTCATTTTCTTGTTGCGATAACCAAAGCTACAAGCTGATCCAACCGAAAATCAAAAGGAGAAGAAAAGAAGCGGTATTTCTAGTCGATTCTCCGATAGCCATAGCCGCGTAATAAGAATTCGCTAATGACGCTTCTTCTATCGGTTGTTGTATCTCTGTACTCGAGTCAGTTCCAGAACCAGATTCACCTCCTGTCTCTTCAGGAGGTGGTTCTTTCGAAGACTTCAAACTGTTTCACACAATACAAATACATAATCAAAGCTTTGATCTTTATAAACCAAACTCTGTCTTTCTTTAACTGTTTTAACTAAATCTACCTTGACAATTTGGGACAAAAAGTGATGGTGTAATCAGCACCACTACAAGTGAAAGTACTTGTGGCATCATCATACGCGTAACTGTACGATTTAGGACAAGCTGACTTAAAAACTTGTGAGTACATCGACGGCTTGCAGCTATCTGGTGAACCGTATGCGCCACTGCAGCAATATTCCGGTCTTCCAAACGCCTCACACGCACTTCTACAAGCCAAACTCCTCTTGGCTTTGAGCTCCGTTGGGCAATTCTGGTTTAAGTCCGTGACACACCCTGTGGTGGGGCACAAACCAGAACCCTCCACGATCATGGGGAGGTTATAGCCATCAACAAGGCTGACATCATAAAAGTCTAGAGACCCGGAAATACCGAGAGTGAACTCGGCTAGTGTGGCTGGCGGTTCAGCTCCGGATCCATTACATTCCATCTCCCCTGAGCCGCAATCTCCGGTGGATCAGCTCGTGGTACTACTAGAACCATCAAAGTTGCAGCCAGTACGGCCCCAAAAGCGACCAGACCAACCTGCAGGTGCTCGGAAAGTGCGAGAGGTATCTTTGGAGAGCTCGAATCCAGTGGAATCGAGTTTGGGACTACCTGAACCGGATAAAATCCCTGGCCACACTGGGAAATCGCATTTGTTAACTAGCGTGAACGTTGTACACTTAACACCTTTAGGGAAAACAAAAACAGAGGAAAAAACAAAACGAGCTTCAGTAGAATTTGAGGAAGAGTGAAAAACTGAGATGAAGAAAACGTAAAAAATCGCTGACCATCACGGAGCAGCAAGAGGATAAATCCAAGAACAGAGGCGTAACGTGGGAGATGGAGACTGAACAGAGCCATGAGAAGGAGACAAGAAGACTGAGAAATCACAGAATCTCAAAGGGAATTGGTTGTGAGTGAGAGAGAATCTCTAATCATAAGGTCCAAGTATGTTTTTCCTCTGCAACTGATACTTGCTTTGTGTTATTTTTATATGTCAATGGGAATTCGATTGTGAAAGATGTATGAATAAACAAATATAGCAACTTTTTGAAAGAAAATGTTCGCCGCCACACTATGAATATAGCAACTTTTTTTTATGTGTTTTATTGTATAACCTAAACACTGTGATTACCCGCCAAGTTTAACAGATATCCTTGAAGTTTAACATTAATTAAGATAAGTTGATTTTGATACCTAATGATAAGTCTCTTATCTCTTTGCAAGCATCAATATACTTGGCTAGATTATTATATGGCTTTATAATCAGATTTCAAAATTGTAAAGTTTATTTGTTTAAGTTCTTCCATTTATTTATTTATCATTTTATGTTATTTTAAAATTTTAAAACGCATTACCAATCAATTAGTTGTGCAAGCAAAACTGTTATATATCTTACAGAGACACCATAAAGACTGAACATTTGTCTAAAAAATTACGTAGAAACTAATAGTAATACTAGAACTAATCCAATCTAAAATAAGTTGTTCTTCTACAAATTATCACCTAGAATAAATCACTCCTCGACTAACTAAAATCTTCTCTTCAATGATCTTTTCTTTCTCGTCGAATGATTGAGATTGATGTTATTAAAAACTTCAAACGCAGCCGTACATGAATCACAAAACGCGTTGCATCACCCAAGACGCGACAGCCAAAACGCCAATCGAAAACACGGCAGAAAGAGTTGGCGACGCGTTTGGAGATGCCTTAGAGTAGCTAACAGCTACGGGTTGGACTCCCTTCGTTGCACTCTTCACACTGAAAGACAAATTACACAAGAAAACAAATTTTAGTATCACCAATTTATTAAAGTAACGTTTTCTATAAAATATATTTGAACTATTTTGCAATGTGAACAAAAGAGCCGTGTTGGACCACGGTTCACCGACGTTTGAATGAATAAAAATCTAAATGCATACAACAGAGAACATTAGATATTTTTTCTATTTTCATTTATTTTGGTTGATATAATTATGCCAACGGGTGAAAATGTGAATGTCGTCTTGTCATATGATTTCACAAATTGACAAAAGAACACGGACCATTATGAAAAAGTATGTTCCATGATTTTTATTCGGTGATTGACCTCAAATTCAAAACGTTACACAAACAAAACAAAAAGGTGAATAATTCATCTCCAACCAACATTATCAAACTTTTGAATGTGATAAAAAAATCGAAACCGGACTTCTTCTAAAGGAATCAGAACCAAACTTTTTTCCTTTTTCAATATGATTTGATCAGATCATCGGAACCAACCTTTTCTAATTAGCAAAAAATATACCAATTTTTTTGAAAAAAATTCTAACTCGATTTTTGTACTTTTTGGTGAATAATGGAAATAGAAATTTTTTTACCTTGGGTTAGGAGAAGGACAGAAAGTGATGACGTAATCAGCTCCGCCACAAGTGAAGGTACTAGTTCCGTCGTCGTAAGCGTAACTATAAGCTCTCGGGCACGCGTTTTTGAAAAACTGTGAGTACTCGCTTGGCTTACACGTGTCCGGCGTTCCAAACGCGCCGCTACAGCAGTACTCCGGCGTTCCAAACGCTTCACACGCGCTTTTGCAAGCTACTCCTTCAGCTCCCGTCGTCGCCACTTTCAGCTGAGCAGGACATGGACCGTTGAGCTCCGCAACGCAGCCGGTTGTCGTACAGTTTCCGGCGACGCCTCCGGCATCTCCTCCACCCTGAGGGACGATGGTCATCGGGATGTTGTAACCGTCGACGAGACTGACGTCGTAGAAATCGAGACCATTAGCTCCGTTTAAGGTGAATTCAGCGAGTGTAGCCGGAGGTGCAGCACCGGATCCGGAGCATTCTACGGTGGAAGAACCACAGTCCCCGGTGATGCAAGTGAATCTTCCGGTGGTTGCGTCTTGTGTGCAGAGAGTACGACCCCAAATACGACCGGACCAAGCTGCGGGGATCGGGATAACTCGTGTCTCGGTAGGGTTTAAGGAGAATCCGGTTGTAGGTAAAGGAGAGGTTCCGGCGCCGGAGAGAAGTCCAGGCCAGACGGTGTAGCTACACTGGTTAACGATGGTGAAAGTGGTGGAGGAAACTCCATAGATGAAAACAAGAATTAGAAGAAGAAAGAGAGAAACTTGAGATTGACCCATTAGAGCAGAGAGTCACCAGAATCTAAATATATGAACTTTTGTGTTTTTATGTCGCCGGAGATGAGTTTACCGGTGACTCTGTTTCTGCTCTCGAGAGAAATGTATAAAGAGTGCAAATGTGAAGGCGTTGTATTTATATGGTAATGAAAGAAATTGGAGTGAGAGAGAGAGGTTTAGGGGATGGTTGAATCTTTTAAAGGGCTTGGAGATTTTTTAGAAAGGTCGGCTTCACGTGAGCCCATGCCGCCTTTGTCTAAGTTAGTCGGCCAATGTGTCGTTCATGTTCACGTTATTATTATTTTTAATGAGCATTTATATGTAGAAACATTTCTTTTGAATCATAGAAATATTATTATATCATGTTCTTAATTGTTTATTTTGTATGATTCGTGCAATATGACAATATGGGTTGCATATGGATATTGATCAGTCTTGATGTCGGTGATCTAAAATAGAACTTGTCTCCTCCTTTGGCTTAAATAATATATTAGACGATCCATTACTTCGTTTGTAGTTTTCTTTTTCTTTAAGTAAAAGAGCAGAGCGAGAAAAAATTGGTTAGTGGTTTATCGATCACTAACGCAGACTAATCACCATAAAATGGAAATGTATTGAAGGAAATAAGGTGAACAACAAAAAAGGCTGACAAAGAAAACGTATTGTGTGATGCCATCCTTAGATTCTGCCCTCTTCTTTCTTCCAAGGGACACGGTCTTACAAAGTATCTATAGCTACTATCCACCCAAGTTGTGTTGTGTCACTGTTAATTAATTATTACAATAAGTACAAGATGACAAAACTAAATATGATGATGTTTGATATTTCGTGAGACTCTCAAACATCTATCTCTCTCTATTTAGAATTCAAGCAGGAACATACAATACAGAAGTTCAGGAGAGGAATACAATTTTTTTTTTTTTTTTTTTTTGAGTTATTATTGGAAAGAGATACAGTGGCTAACGTTGGATGAGAATTTCCGTAAAGATTGTTTTATAAAGAAAGGGTGTTGGGTCAACGACATTCCAAGGTTTAGTTGTGTGATGTAGAGATATTAACTTTGTTGGTTCATGCTTCTTCCATTGTTACAAGTTATTTATGTTTTGACTAAGACATGTGACCGGTTCTTATGTTCAAATAGGAAAAACAAATACTACAAGTGGGGTAGGTCTCATGTATGTTTCTACTATGCAAATTTATTGAATTTGATCTTCTTTCCAAACATCCAAGCAAAATTGGTATGACTGATTAGAGATTTGGCTATATAGTTGCGTTTATGTTTAGTGCATATTTCTATAAAATGAAGTATAACCTTTAAATCCATGTGTGGTTGAAGATCCGAGTTTTTGGATGTAAAACTAGTAGAAGTTGCAGGTTCGATTGCACTTGGAATAAAAAAAAACTGACCAAATATCAAAAGAAATTGATCCATAACCTTAAAATTGCTCATTAAGCTACCATTTCAAGAGACATCTATATGACAATGGAACTTAATACCATGAAAAATATTAGTGATTAATGCGATCTGAGGTGATTAGCAAGGTTTTCGTTGATTGGATCCAAGTGATGATATAAACAAGGAGATGTGGATGATGTTTAACCTAATCAGGTTTTTATATGTGGTTTATTACTATAATCTTCTAACCAATGATCATATGATTTTGTGGCTTTGTTTGGACATGAAAAGGTGAACACCAAACTTTGGTTTCCAGTTTCTTCTATCAGGAAGATTCGTCATCAGTCTTGGATTTAGTTAATAGTGAATTAGGTTCAAACTTTTAACCCTTTAAAACGACTGTGACATTCCCTAAATGACTGTACAAAGCAGGGATTAATCAGGTAAGACTGAGGTCATCACTTGAACTTTGTCCACAAGATTTGTATCCAGTCCTTTATTGGTAAAGAAGGATGAAACTGCAAAATCATATCCATCAATTCACAGGTTACTAATTAAGTCACAATTGATAATTGGGATGTCACTCATATCAGATAAAGCTAAAAAGTCTATAACAATTACCAACAACAAAAGAACCAGTGGATTGGATTCATCTTGTGTCAAAGGGTTAAAAAGTACTATTGAACTTGAGACGTCATACCTGTGCTGCTAATAGTCAAAACATCCAAGTACAAAAGCAATGAACTGAAACTAGCAGCACTTTAATAAAAAGGACAAAACTCAAACTTTGGATGACATAAGTAATATGATGAGGTCAAAATTTCCAGAAACAGATAGAAGAAAAGGAGAGAGCATCCATATCAAATAAAGCTAAAAACTTGTAATAGTTATAACAAAAAGGGATCACTCTGTATAATAATAAAAGCTCAAAAACACACCAAAAGGACCAGGCAATTTCATTCCCATCAACAACAAAAAAAAAGATAAATGAAAACGAAGAGTAATATATACCAAACTATATAACTCGATTCAATTTCATTCTTGTTTTTTTGTTTTGTTGATTAGGAAATCGATTAAGCTACAGAAGAACATTCCCTTGCAAAGTGACCTTCCTTACCACACTTGTAGCACGCATTATCATTACCTCCTCCACCGCTTCCTCTCTGGTCACAATCACGAGCCAAGTGACCAGAACCACCACACTGGTAACACCCACGAGAAGGCTGTCTCTTAGTCGCACAATCTCTTGCAATGTGACCAACTCCACCGCATGAATAACAAGTTCCACTACCACCACCACCGCTTCTGACGTTTCCGGCAGCAACCTTCTGAGTACAATCCCTAGCAAAGTGACCAACATCACCACAAGTGTAGCAACCATCGTTTCCACCTTTGACCGCTCCACGTTGGTCTCCGTTTCCAACTGATTTCTGAGTACAATCCCTAGCCACGTGACCAACATCACCGCAAGTGTAGCAACCATCGTTTCCACCTTTGGTGGCTCCACGTTGGTCACCGTTTCCAGCTGAAGTACAATCCCTAGCGAAGTGACCAGTATCACCACAATTGTAACAACCTTCTCCTCCTCTAGATCTACGTTCACCACCTCCGCCGCCGCCACCAATACCACAATCTTTAGAGATATGACCTAACTCACCGCAATTGTAGCAACCGCTTCCACCGCCGCCGCGCCTAGCACCGTTACCACGAGAGTTATTCTCCTTCTTGAGAGAACCACCACCAGGAGCAGTAACATTGACGGCTTTAGTCTTACCGTCGCTTCCCTGAGTAATAGCGAACTCAACCGCATCGCCGACGGTTAAACTCCGGTAACCTTCGGAGACAATTGAAGATTGATGAACGAAAAGCTCTACGCTGCCATCGTCAGGAGTAATGAAACCATAGCCTTTAGAAGCGTTGAACCAGTTCACCTTCCCGGTAGATCTCGCCGCCGATTGATCCTCTGAAGCCATCGTTAAAAAAAAAAGTTGAAGAAGAGATTGAGAAATTAGGGTTTTTTAAGTTGGGAAATCCTTAGGCGTGTGTGTGTATATATATATAGAGGTAGAGTGGGATTAAATCTGTAATTAAGAGGAAATTAATGAGAAAACCCTAATTTTAGTGGGGAATGTAATTAAACCCTAATTTGACTATGCCGCCTAATTAAAAATTTTGGTGGAATATTCTTTGGGACTGGAGAAATTTAGGAAACTTGCTATTTCACTTTTTTTTTATCCACGTCCGTTTATCAGCTGTGCACGCGTCCACGCTTGAATTTTAATCGTGGTCGTACGTTATGATTTTCTTACAGTGAATCGCGATAAGATTGGGATCTTAGTCCAATTTTTACATTGGGCCAATTGTTTGTGGTCCAAGATTTTTACTCTGATGGGCTTAAGCTGGACTTGGTATGGCCTTTTTTATATTTTATTTCCCGATTCGGCTGGTTACTACTAAATCAATATCCATCAAATAAATTGTACTTTTAGCTTCAGGCTATGGTATTGCAGCTTTTGCTTATGCTTTTCAAAACTACAAAATGTTGGTGATCAGTGATCTCTCATTGTCAATACACAAAATTAGGTATTGAAAAATAAAACTTTATACAACTTTTTGATAGTGGTTAAAAAACAGAGTCACCTACATAAAAAATCATTGGAACACACGTGGAAATCAAATCCTAGTATTTTCTAATAATTCATTCAATGGGAAAATTACAAGTGAAAGCCTCTAGATCCTCTTGATTGGTAAAGCTCGAGTCTGCTCTTAGCTTCATACAACAAAGCTTCCATATCTTCATCTTCAAGTACATTAGCTTGCTTCGATGACCATTCCAATACCGTTAACACTTCGTCTTTCGCTAACTGTTCACTGTCTGGAACATTCATCGCCACGTAGCTCAGCAAAACCATCGCCGGAATCTGTGCTCCGTTCTCTCCGAAATACGCTAACTGAACCAGAAGCTTTGATCCTCCAGCTTCGATGATTGTCCTCGAGTGTTCTTTCCCTAAAAAGTTATCCTCCGTCGCGAATTTCGCTAACGCGATCGCTACCTCCGCCGCTAAATCTGGTTCTCCGTCGTCGAGGAGTTTTACCAGAGGCACGATCATATGCGTTTCCGCTGATTTGAACGTTCTCGCTAGGTTTCCGATGGATCTTACACAGGGGATGAGTAAATCGGATCCGGCGTCGGCGTTTTCAACGATTCGGAATAACTGGTCAACCACCGCTTTGCACGCCGGTGAAGTGCGTCTGAACGCGGATCTTCTCAGATCTGCGTTTTCCTCAGCCACGGCGGTTATCTCCATGATAGCCATAGCTGTGTTATACTTAGTCTCTTCGTCTCCTTTGTCTAGTAAAACCGCAAAACAGAGTAAAGCTCGTGACTCGGTGATGACTCGGCAGATCGATGAGTTTCCTACAGCGAGTTTCCATAACGCTCTCGCCGCCATCGCTTTCATATAAGTCTTCGTCACCGGATCTTCAAGCTCTCTCCCTCTCGTCACCGACGCGTTTCGCGATTGATGTGCGATACTACCGTAAGCCTTGATCTGTGAACTCATACTATAACTCTTCTCCGGTATCTTTTCCGGGGGTTTATCGTCGTCGCCGGTAACAAATCGGCTAGAAAGATTCGATTTCGATCCTGATCCAACCGCTTTCATCGCCATTGTTGTTGCAACGATGCTATGCATCTGATTCGTCATCGGACTCGAGACTCCGATATGATTATCGTCGTCCTCCTCCTCGTTCAACGCCGGTAAATTCTCTTTACTACTACTGATTTTACTCGCCATTACGACGGCGTGATGCATCGACGTTGCTCTACCCGCAACAACCGCGTATTTGCTATGTTCTTGAACCGTTTCAAACGCTAAATGACTCACAAGAAGCCTAATCACGTTGTTTTGCGCAAACAGTTCTTGACATTTGGCGTGATTACCAGAAACAAGCTCTGAAACAGCCCAAGCCACAACGGCTTGAACCTTCATCGAACCTTCTTTAAGAATACTTGAAAGCACTGAACAAACACCAAGCTGAATCATATGCTCAACACTTTCCGGGTCACGACCCAGTAACCCGATTGTTCTCGCTGCGTTTTCTTGACCGTCGATTTTACCTTCTTTTACAAGTTTCAACAAAGGGTTGACTCCGCCTTCTTCAACTATCAGTTTCACGTATCTATCGTTATCTCTTGCTAAAGAAGCCAACGACGCGGCGGCGTCTGATTTATCTTCCGGCGAACCGGTCATCAGAACCGCGATTTGTTCCCAAATTAAGCACAAGATTGGTTCGTTGGCTGCGATTGGCGGGAGACCTAAGTAACCAAACCCTTCGTCGTCATCGTTACCGGCTGGAGTTGAGACACGGAGGAGCCAAGAGACGTCGCCGACGGAGTTTTCTAGTTGAGAAATCATTTTACGGAATGCTGCGGCGGGGATTATGTTGAAAAGTCGCATTATGTAGCCATCGTCACGGCATCTTTGGACCATCGTCAATGCTTTTTCAAGAACGTTTTCAGTGTCGTCGAGGATACGGCGCGTGGGACGTTCGTAGAGGTCGGAGCTTGCACGGGCCGCTTGACGGAGAAGAGCAGCGAGCTTTTCCGTTTTGGACTTGATATCGGCACATTCTTGTTTGTTGATTGTGGCTTCATCTCCGGCTTTCACCACTTGGTCTGCAAGTTGAATCGGGCGAGACAATATCTGCTTGGCTAGATCACCCATGGATAACGAAACTGGTTACGATCAAGAAAATCAAAAACGGGTTGATCTTAATTTTAAAGAAAATGAAGAAACATTTTGTTGGGGTTTGGTTTGGTTTGGTCTTTGAAACACGGTTTCTGTCATTTCTAATGTATTTCTTACAGAACACGCCGGTCGTCGCCGGCTTTCGTTGTCGGAGTAAATTACTTATTAGTACATTTACCAAGTCGTCTTAGCCCTTATCGTTCTTTTTTTAATATTAAGCATATTCCATATTTTAAACTTTAAAGTATGCTAGCTAGGAATATAGGATTTCAGAAGTTTATCAAGAAAAATGCTCAAAAGCGATTACAAAAATGGTTCAAATCTTCAATATTACGTTTATTGATTCCCAACTGTGTTTTGGGATTCTCATGGTTTAAATCCCGAATTCATTAGAAGATAACAAAAATAGTATAATATAAAACTTCATGAGTTTTATGTATAAATTGAGCCGTCGAAATAGAAAATTGTTGGAGATGTGATTGGATAACTTAAGTTGGGCCCCAAGACATGTTGGCCAAGGGTAGTTGGGTTTTTCTTGAAGTCGTGTGTGGCTACATCGAATGTTAGAACTAACCATATTTATTTCTGGGCCATGTTTTACAGCTATATTTTGAGATTCTAAAGAAATAAGAAGATAACTAGAGAATTATTCAAAGAATCTCTTATTTTTTTCTTGCCTTAAAGGCACATTCAGCAGCTCGCATGGACACACCCCAGAATTATTCAGACAATTCAATAACAAAAGACTTAATCACTTCACTAGACTTCATAATTTGAATGGGTAAAGTTCATGTCAATTATTTCTCAACACTATTTTGAAGTAGTACGACAGATATTACAACACAAGTGGATCTATATTTTTTTATATTTAATTATTTTTATACACACATGCAAGCAAAATAATAGGACAAATTACTCTATAGATATTTGTCCCAAACAAGAAATAAAGTAAATACCTAACTAAATGATTAAAAATCTTTTTGTTTACGAATTTAGAGTGTTATGCGGTTTCTGCCTCGTTCGTTTTATGTTAACTGAACAAGCTAAATAAGTTTTTTTCATTAAGTGTGAATAAATGGGTTCGATATCATACAACTCTTTTTTTTTCTCCAAACGAAGACAACGTGGTTACAATGAATCCTATATATATAAAATCAACTGGAGCACGTCTTTCAGTTAAACGTCGAAAATGTTTTGCGCAAAAAGTCGTTGAATCACATTTTATTTAGTAGCAACAAAGTAAAAATCTAATCACAAAAACAACAAGGAAAAAAAAATAGAGAGGAAGAGGAGCTACGAGTTTGAGGGATATTTGTTGCCTTCTTTTGCGTTCTATTTGTCTTAGATAAAGAAAAAAAGGACACACTATCTATCTTTTAGCTTCTAGAAGGACATTACTGGTTGAAATTTAAATAAATAAAAGTATTTATGACAGAATAAATAAATAAAAGTATCTAATATATAAAAATAAGTCCCGACAAATTAAGATAAAATACATCAAAAAATCATAGCCAAGAAGATCTAACGGACCTCTTATCAGTTTACTTTCCAGTTTCCACAAACTCGCGGCGCGGGCCCGTACTTTTGTCGCCTCTAGGGTTCATTATTAAAACATGAGACCTAAAAGATGACGTGGAAGTTACTATGGTTAAATGAATAGTCGTGCAAAATTTTCAACTTAGAACGAAATGAATAGTCGTTCTCATTGATAAATCAGTTGAGGCTGTTCAGCCTCCAAATTTGTTAATCAAAAATCTAACTTAGCGCTTGGAAGACGTTGAAAAGTGATGGATTTGTTTGGCTCACACGGAAAAATCTTGTTTCATTGGCCATGTTCACGTGCTCTAGTGGGCCAGAATATCATAATCACTTATGGCTGCATCCCTAATTGTTACTTTCTTTTTTGGTCAGTTGGATGCATTATATCACAATTGTAGAGATTCGTATATTAGACGTATCATAATAATATTGCTTCGGAATTTTACTTTTGTTTCACAATATTATCAAGTAGTTTAACTTATTAATCACAGAGTTAATAGTGTAGTCTTGCTTGGAAAACAAAATTGTAGCATAACTTTAAAAATGTTATTAGTAGTAACACATGACTAAAACGGAGGAAACACAGAATACCCGCGTTTTAGCATTAACTTGGCTATAAACCTAAACGTAATTGATTGCAACTAAAATAAAACCATACTATTAGATTTGTTTATTTATTACACTCGGTTATTTTGAACAAGTAATATCAACAACAATAAAGAAGTGCTCAAAATCAGTGCTTAGTGAGCTTACCTTAGGGAAAGAAACCAAACCATAATCAAAAGAAAATATCTTTTTATATGATTTTCATTGATTATTTAAACTAATAGGATTCACAAGGTAAAAAAAACGCGTAGATCCTACGTAAACACGGATACAAACGGCACCGATCGCTCGTGGGGGAGGGAGCGTACGGTAAGCACATGGCGTATGTTAGCACACTAGTTCCCGTCCATGTTAGCTTACTATGATTAAATTACAAGGATTTTATGGCTTCGTATTTACACTAATTAACTCGTTCTACTAACTCGGTCACCGAGTTAACTCACTACCAACACTGATCGGTTTCCCAGTTCCGTCCGACGTAGCTTCCCAACCCGGAGGTTCCGACGGTCAAAGGACGGCTCCGTCGCAACATCCTCCGATCATAAACGGAGCGTTTCTCAGGATCAGAAAGCGTACAGTAAGCGGCATGGATCTTCATGAATTCATCCGCCGATGAAGAAGAAGTCCGATCAGTTCCCGCCACGTCTGGATGGCAGATCCTGGCTAATCTCCGGTAAGCCGATTTGATATCCTGACTCGTCGCGCCTAAAGGAACCTCAAGAACATCGTAAAGCGAAGCTGGCACCGTCGTCAATCGCCGCGGGATCTGATGCAGTCTCGGCGAATCTTCCGTGTAGGTGTATGAGCAAGAGGCGGAGACGAGAGGTGGAGAGATCCGAGCCGTGCGAGACGGCGGAGATATCGGAGATAGAGGCGGAGAAGAAGAGAGAAATGGATGAGTAAAGGAAGTTGGAGATGAAGAAAGCATCGTTGCTATATGAAACGTTTTCGAGTTTTGAGTTTCTCTGCGTTTGTTGTTTTTGTTCGAGGAGGAGAGGGAAAGATTGAAGAAGAAAGGTAATGGAGGGGTTTAATTTATAGGCGAAGAGGCGATTAGTCATTAATTGGTTAATTAAGATTTTGAATAGTTTATTAATTACATACTAAAACGGATATAGGGGATTAAGTTACGGGTCGGGTAAAAGTCGGGTCGGATCCTGTGATCTGAGTCAGATAAAAAAGGCTTATCCAGTTGGGGAAATAATTGCAGAAGAGATAAGAATGTAGTACGTAAGATATTATTCATAGTGGCCAAATTGTTCTGTGGCTGTAATTGTCATTTTAACATATTCTTACAAAAATATATTAATGCCAAAGGAATCCAATATTTAATTTGCACAGAAATACTAATCACGTTTTGGTTTTTAGTTATTTATCATTTTTTTTTTTTTTTAATTTTCTTTAGCAGAAGAGTATTTTAAGGTGGAAATTCGAAATTAGAATCTTCTTATTACGAGTAGATTTTTTTTTCTTTTATTTATAAAAAATATAATTGGTGTATGGAGACGTAATTTGGACCATGTATTGTTTGTTGGATATTGAGAAGACAGAAATAGATTTTTAGAAGATTGAGAAAAGTCTCTACTGTATTTAAAGATTGCCTCCACCATACAAACATTTTTTTTAATATTTATGTGCTTTATTATTTTCTTACTATAGGAATGGAAATATAAAAAGCCAATGGTAATCTGCAAATTTGATTCGTGAGAAATTGTTTTCTTAGCTCACAGAATTTCATGATACCAACTAACGGTGTTTGTACGAGATTACGATAAAATACAAATGATCAAGTAATATAAATGTTTTCAAATGTATCTTATTATAATAGATTACTAATGGTTGTCAATGTTATAATCAAGGAAAGTCGGTTTATTTTTTCTTTTGCTAAACATTCAAATAGAAGAAAAGTCGACTGAATTATTTTTAAATTTTTGTATTCTTCTGCGGGAGGTGGTAATTCAAAAGAACCGGAATCACGGATGGAGATTAAATTAAACTCATTTTTTATAAGTATGGGTCATTAGTTTTTTGACTAAACTGACCTTTGAAGTTTTATGGATACCCTATATGAGTAATAATTTTAGAATGAACAAAAGATAATCACAACTCACAAGCTTTTTAAGCTTGTG